>NW_023270807.1:84988633-85019656 GCF_011800145.1 Mirounga leonina | reverse complement strand
CTGCCTTCGGCTCAGGTCATGATCCCAGGGTCCTGGGATCGAGCCCCGCATCAGGCTCTCTGCTCCGCAGGAAGCCTGCTTCTCCCTCTCCCGCTCCCCCTGCTTGTGTTCCCTCTCTCGCTGTGTCTCTCTCTGTCAAATAAATAAATAAAATCTTTTAAAAAATAAAATAAAAAGAATGGGTCAGTTGGATCATTTTTCTCTAGTTCTTGGAAATGTACAAAGTCTTTACTTTGAAGATGGATATTCAGCTTCTACTTGACATTTTACTTGTCTGCATACATGCATAAAGCTATAGGACCTCCCCATT
The DNA here is from genome assembly GCF_011800145.1 of Mirounga leonina. Classification (NCBI taxonomy): domain Eukaryota; kingdom Metazoa; phylum Chordata; class Mammalia; order Carnivora; family Phocidae; genus Mirounga; species Mirounga leonina. The sequence goes on along the minus strand of NW_023270807.1, from coordinate 85,019,346 downwards.
GGTGAAAGAATAACCTTTTTATAAAAACTGCAGTGTTTATAGACTTTGGATTGTGAGCTTAGCCTGAAGTTTAACTCTTGACTTTTAATTTTAAGTATAGTGCAGTGAACTTTTTATATACCCTTCACCTGGGTTCACCAGTTGACATTTTTCCATTTTTGTTTTGTATCTCTCTCCAAATTCGAATTTCAAAATCATATTCAAGTGTCTTCAGTAGCCCCACATGTGTTTTAGAGCATTTTTTCCCTTCTTTTTTTCCCCCTTTTTTTTCATTTTTTTCCTTCTGATTTAGAATCCGGATTAGTCCAAAATCCTACATCGCTTTTGGGTATTTTAGTAATTTGGGTGCTTTAGTTCTTTAATTTGGAAAGCTCCCCTGCTTTGTCTTTTTTTTTTTCCTTTTCATGATATTGACATTTTTAAAAACTCAGATTATCCTGCAGTCTAGATTGGTCTGTTTCTTCTCCCCTCATGATTAGATTCAGGTTAAACATTTTGGGGAAAAAAAAAATATATGTAGATCACATTGTGACTTTCTCATTGCATCATGTCAGGAAGCTCATCATGCCAGTTTGTCTCATTGTTGCTGCTAAATTTGATTATTTGTTCTGGGATGCCTGGGTGGCTCAGTCAGTTAAGCATAGGATTGACTCTTGACTTCGGCTCAGGTCATGATCTCAGGGTTGTGAGATCGAGCCCTGAATCAGGCTCTATGCTGGGCATGGAACCTGCTTAAGACTCTCTCTCCCTACTCCCCCACCACGCACACACACTCTTGCTCTCTCCCTCTCTCTCTAAAATTAAAAACAAAAAAAATTGATCATTTGTGGGTTTTTTTTTTAAGATTTATTTATTGGAGAGAGAGTGAGCACACGTGCACACATGGGGAAGGTAGAGGGAGAAAAGCAAACTCTGCACTGAGCAGGGAGCCCAACTCTGGGCTCCATCTCAGGACCCTGAGATCATGACCTGAGCTGAAATCAGGAGTCCGATGCTTAACCAGCTGAGCCACCTAAGGTGCCCTGATCATTTGTTTTAAGCAACAAATTTATCCAAGGTGAAGTTAGTTCTTTTATTAATGTCATCCATGTGGTGATAATTTCAGATTCTGTGAATGTTCTCTGGTTTCAGCATCCTCTGTTGGCATTGCCTGGATCCATTATTACATGGAAAATTACAAATGTTTCATCTTTATTATTCCTCCTTTGTTTATTAACAGTCATTCGTTCACTTTGTATTCCACTGATTCATGTAAAGTTACAATTATTTTCCTCACAGTTTTATGCCAGTAGAGTTAAGTGAAGGTCCATGTGCCATTGTTGTAAATGTTCTGAGGAGCTAGAGAGGAAAATAATATTTTTGGATCATAAGTGCAGTTTCACATGTTTACATCCCCACACAATTTCCTCTTGAAAATTAATTCATTATTGTAACTAATTAGATTTAAATAAACCACTTATTCTTCATTTTTTTCTCATTTAACATTTTCTATATTATCTCTCTGGTTTTTTTTCTAATTTTCCAATTGCCTGTATTAATTTCTAACTTAATTTCTGTTGCCCTAACATTTATAACAATTATACATTTATCTTTTCATCATAATAGCTGTGGAAATACAGAGGAGTCTGAATCAACTTGGAACGCCTCAAGATTCATCTGAACTGAGGCAACAGCTGTAAGTATTTAATAATTAAAAAAAAGGAAAAAAATCACTTATTGTTATGTTGCTTTGATGGTATGTAGTGTTAGGTTTACTGGAGAAACAATGGAGATTAATAAGATTTTTCAGCTCCTTTATTTGTACCAACCTATTGTGTAGGTTTTTCCCTGTTCAGGGTAGGCAGATATTTTTCTTTATTTTCAAGAGCTGGCTCGCTCTAGCAAAGCAGAACTTTGTTAGTTGCCTTTCTTATACTTATTGAATAGGTCGGGTTTTTTTGTTTTTTTTGTTTTTTTAAGATTTTATTTATTTATTTAACAGAGAGAGACACAGCGAGAGAGGGAACACAAGCAGGGGGAGTGGGAAAGGGAGAAGCAGGCTTCCCGCGGAGCAGGGAGCCCGATGCCGGGCTCGATCCTAGGACCCTGGGACCATGACCTGAGCGGAAGTCAGACGCTTAACGACTGAGCCACCCAGGCGCCCCTGAATAGGTCGTTTTGGTGGCTTTTGAAAAATGATCTAAGCTTCTCTATTTATGTGATTTACTTCCCATAGCTAACAATTGCTTCAGTGACTAGATTTTTATTTGGTTTAGATTCCAGTCCATACTCAATATGAATTGCTATCCCTAAAAAACTTATACCTAAATCTTTGAATTTCAGAAAGCATTAGCCTTTGTTTAAGGGGAAAAAAAGTTCTAGTGAAGTTCTGTAGTACATGTTTCAGGAAATTAATATGCTGTTAGAAGAACAACAGTAATACTTTGTGGTGTTACAGATTTTACAGTGTTTTTGCACATTTTCTCATCTGAATCTTTCTCATCTGGAGTAAAATACGTAGATCAAAACAATTATTTTCGGGATGCCTGGGTGGCTCAGTCGTTGAGCGCCTGCCTTCAGCTCAGGTCGTGGTTCCGGCCGGGGTCCTAGGATGGAGCCCCACATCGGGCTCCTGCTCAAGGGTCATTCAGTGCTGTTACAGCCATATTTGAAGTAACATGCATGTAGTAAGTGATATTCCACACAGTGTTAGCTATACAAGGAAACATTACAAAGAGGAAGAAATTAAAAGTTAGGTGATGGGAATTCATGTTTTTTATGAAGTACATTTTGAAGAATTTATAGTTATGTCTAATTTATACTGACTTTTTTTTCCAGTGGAGAGATATTGAGGTGGTAAAAAATGCCCCAACTGTAAATAATAAACCATAAACTAAAATGGAATAGAGGGGCACCTGGGTGGCTCTGTCAGTTAAGCTTCTGACTCTTGATTTCGGTTCAGGTCTTGATCTCAGAGTCATGAGATCAAGCCCCAAGTCGGGCTCCCCACTTAGTGTGGAGTCTGCTTCCCTCCCCATCCTTCTGCTCCCCTCTCACCTTCTGCACACTTTCTCTGTTTCTGATAAATAAATAAATCTTTAAGAAAAACTAAAATGGAATAGAAACATAATTATTAATAGATACAATATTTTGCTAAGGTTAGTAGTGGAGATTGTGAGTCGGTAGATATCAATAAAGTCTTCTTTTCAATTAATTAAAGAAATTTAGCTATCTTACATTTTCTAAAGATTTTAAAGGGCATCTTAAAGGTAAGGTACTTGAGAAATAGACAAAAGTAGGTTATAATTCTTCCTTCTCAAATAAAGGTATCTATACTTAAAAATACTATTATACAATATCTCATTATTTTAAAGGATCCCAAGTGTGACTAATAGGTGTTAAAAATGAGAGATAATGTATTTGAGAAGTACTGATGTAATTTGTAAAGCATCACATTAATATTAACTATTTTTTAGAGTAAAGTTCTTTAGTTAAAAATCTGACTTTTGGGGATGCCTGGGTGGCTCGGTTGGGCGTCTGCTTTTGGCTCTGGTCATGATCCCAGGGTCCTGGGATCAAGTCCCACATCGGGCTCCTTGCTTGGCGAGGAGTCTGTTTCTCCCTCTGCCTGCCACTCGCCCTGTTTGTGCATGCACGCTCTCTCTCTCTCTAGCTCTATCTCTGACAAATAAATCTTTAAAAAAAAATCTGACTTTTTACTTTATAAGCTGGCTAGCAAGACAGATACAGATACTGATATAATTTACTTCTTATATTGTGTTCTTCCTCTTTACAGAGAAATGGTATTATTTTTTCCACAGCAAACTTGAAAAATAGTAAATGCATATTACTGTTAATTACCTCTTCCCCCACCCCCTTTTTTTAAGTATCTATAAGGTTATAAATGTCCAGATAGAGAAAGAGGAGAGGCTACCTGTACCCCAAGCCCTGGGAATTGGATGAAGGCTCAGGTGACAAATCCTCTTCATTTATTCAACTGACCTCCCAATTGTGGAATGCAGACAAAAGGCTCCCACCACCCCACCCCCATATCTAAAGCATCAGACATCCCACAGTCTGGCTTTGGCTCGAGTCATCTTCCTTTCTTAATGGCTGCTGAGATTTATTTCTCAAAGCTTGGTTGCCCCGTGTGAGTAAAGACCTTTCCATGTAATATTTGCTCAATATTTATAAAAAAAATAGAATTTGGATTTTTTTTTTTTTTTCTAAGTAGGCTCCACGCCCAATGTGGGGCTTGAACTCACAACCGTGAGATTAAGAGTCACATACATGTTCTACCAACAGAGCCAGCCAGGTGCCCTGAATATTTTGTTTTCATAGAGAAAATTTAGAGCCAGTCTATAAAATAGTGATTTTTATCAAATTATTCATCAACTGGCAGAGTTGTAACTTAAAGAAATCTCTTCGTTCTTTTGATATAACATGTGTTTTCTCCCTTTAGGCAACAGAAGCAGCAGTATACTAACCAGCTTGCCAAAGAAACGGATAAGTACATTAAAGAGTTTGGATCTCTGCCCACCACCCCCAGTGAACAGGTATCAAGCCTTAAGACACATTGTTGATGTATTGAATGTGAAAGAAATCACATACATTGTAGGGTCTTTGAACTGTTATGCTGGAAAGGAAATTAAGGGGGAAAAATTGTATTTGAGATTAGTTCACAGAACACAAAACTATATTTAATTGCCCAGGTAGTATCCTGCGGTTCAATAAAGCAAAAATTATTTCCATGCAGTTGCCCTGACCCATAATTAAGCAAGTGCTCAGAAAATGCTTCCTGAGTAATTGTTTCCTGGCCTTCCAGAGCTGACTCCATGTGACATGCACACTCATTCAGGATGTGAGATTTCCTAGGGGCACATATTTATTTCCTTGCTTATTATTTAGCAGAAGTTATTACTTAGGTAAGAGTACAAGGTTTTATTTTCCTAAAAAGAAAACAAAAAGAACTACTTAAAAATAATCTCAAAATCATGGCCCAGTTTTTAGGATGAAAATTTGAGGTGAAAAATCCAACATTATGAACATTTTGCCTCAAGATGGTAAATATACATAGCATTTGAACATGTTGTCAAAATGTTATTGAGATTTAATCAGTAGGGCCCCGTAATTGGAGAGTGAGTGAGAATTTCAGAATAAAATGAAGAGCCAGCTAGTGGTGAAACAACTTTCACGAATTCTATAGAACTTCACAGCTTGATTCTAGTAGGTTTCTCCCCCTTTCCTCTAGCGTCAAAGGAAAATACAGAAGGATCGCTTGGTGGCTGAATTCACAACATCACTGACAAACTTTCAAAAGGTCCAGAGGCAAGCTGCAGAGAAAGAGAAAGAGTTTGTTGCTCGAGTAAGAGCCAGTTCCAGAGTATCTGTAAGTATTTAAACAAGGCATTATAAAGTGAATCTGATGTTCCTTTGAAAGACTACATTAGCATTTTTCTAAGTCATAAGGATCTGTGACTATCTTGGCAGTCAGTATTTGAATATTTATTTTCAGGTTTTTCTGCTCAATTTTAAGAAGGATGATAGTTATGTATTGCTGTGATTATTTTGTCCATGTCATGGAACCAAAGATTACAGATGATTATATAAAAATTTGGAAGCATTTTGTCAGAAAGACTAGGGGTCAGACCTGAGTGATAGTCCCACATTGATTTGTACTAGAGGCCATCACGTTCTGTCAGGGCTCATGTAGGGAACACTTTACTCCTGGGTCATATGAAGAGGACAGGAATGAACAGTCAGTATGTTGTGTGGATACTGAAAATGAATATAAGCCTGGGGAAAATAAAAGGAAAACTTAAAGTGGAATTTTGAGTTAATCTAATTTTAAATTCCCTTCAAAACTATTGCAAGTTGTTTCCTTGTTCCTTAAGGTAGAGGCTCCAGGACTATAGTACATTTTAATCAAGTAATATTAATTATTTGGCCCTTGAGAATATTTAATGAATTCCTTCCTTGTCAGCTTAGGATACAATTTTATTATTACTCGAAGCACTTGACCTAGAAAATGAGAACAAAAACATTTCTCTTTCTCTCCACACACACGCACACATGTGCGTGCACATGCGTACATAAATCAGTTTAGATTATTATAAGAGAAAATGTGAGTTTTGGTGTTTTTTCTTTGCCCCTTCTCAGTCCATTCTATTACTAAATTATTCAGGGTGGTTTTCCTGAGGACAGCTCAAAGGAAAGGAATCTTGTATCCTGGGAAAGGTAAGAAATACAAAACATACAGATCAAAAGATAATTTTGCAAATGTACTTTTTTGTATAAATATATTTATACATTATGATCCCTGCAGCAGAATGAAAGTTTTCAGTTTATTATATCATGACTGTCCTAAGTTATTTATAAATAGAAAGCAATAAATTTGAAATTTTTTCAAAATAATTATTTATAACGTCTACATATATATAAAATATTCCAATGTAGCAGTAATACTTTGTAAATAATTATTTACCAAGTAAATATGATTGACTTAATTATTATTTGATGGAGATTATTTCCTCCCGTGACGTTTAAGTCAACCAAAAAGAAATACCCAGTTGCCAAATATAGCTTCCAATAATTAAATAATAACTCTAAAAAAAAAAATCAATGAAATGAAACATGAATAGTTTAATATTTCTGTTATAATCTTAAAATTGAAGAATATAAGAAGTTGAAGCAATTCTCTGACTTTGAAGAAAAGATAATTCTGTTTCATGTTTCTTAAATAAGGAAAGAAGTCCCATTAATTTAATACCATTCCTTTTTTTTTTTTTCCATGTTCTGTTCTGTCTGTTAGCCAAGCTCAACCTCAGGTGCAGGTGCAGGATGAAGAAATTACAGAGGATGACCTCCGCCTTATTCAGGAGAGAGAATCTTCTATTAGGCAGCTTGAAGTAAGCTTGACGTGGCAGTTGGATGGCTGCTCTGTTCTCAGCGTGTTTGTCCTCAAGATGCTTAGACAATTCTGGGGGAGGGGCCTGAGAAAGAAAACTAAATATATCAATGTGGTGGCATTTCGTGTAAATGAGAATAATTCCCTTTTTTTAAATAAATCTCGTTAGAATTCGTGCTAAAATGAGAGAACATACCTCCCTCATCTCCTACTTTTTGTTTTTTATCCTGTCAGATCATCTCAGGTCCTTAGCATGGAGAAAAACTCAGTCCAGACAGGTCTGCTCAGGGAGTCTGGACGACTTCTGGAACACATGATACACCTCAGAGCCGCATGAATAAGACTTGACAGGGGCTGTACGAGTATTTTATTTCTCTGTAGTATGTTCATGACGTCAAAGAGATCTGAAGGGTTTAATAAGCCTTAGTTCTTATGGAACCTACCTATTCCCTAGAAGACTGGCTAATAGCTCACCATAGCTACAATTTATTGAGGGTTTTTAAGCACCATGTGATAAATTCTTTGCATTATCTCATTTAGTTCTCATAAAAACCATGAAGTAGTTAACTGTGTCATCATCATCACCATTTTATAGGTGGGAAAACTAAGGCACAGGATGAATATGTAAATTGTCCCCCCCATAGACTAAACTTAACTTTTTAATCAGGCAAAATAATGGTTATCATATATTAAAGAAAAGTAAAGTTATAACTTGTTCATTGCTATTCCATTGCATAATCAAACTTACTAATGTGAGACTTAAAATTTATACCTAATGTTTTATACTTTTATAATGTCAAATTGATGTGTAAGTTTTTACTAGGAATAAATCATAACAATGATATTTTATACTCTTATGAGGTAATACTGCTAGTGATAACAAAACTATCAGATTATATCAACATAAACTCAGTGACCCAGGGCACTTCTCTGTTAATAGATTCCTGGTGTCCATGTGCCTCGCTTGGTATTTTTAGTGTCACAAACTTACCTTTAGAACTGGTTACAGTCATTCAAGGTCGTCTTACTTAGGATTGCCTCTAGTCATATAGTTTCCTGATATTTCCAAAATTTCTGTATTAAGCCTAGATGCATTCTCACTTGTGTATAAGTGGTGGTTTGGGGTTTTGTTTGTTTTCTGTTTTTTGGTGTTTGTTTTTTTTTTTTTTAATTTTTCCCCTTTGTGGATTGAGGGCTGAATTTCTGATTATAGTAACACATGCCTTTTTCTCTCAGGCTGATATTATGGATATCAATGAAATATTTAAAGATTTGGGAATGATGATCCACGAACAAGGAGATGTGATAGGTAAGCCCCACTGGGGTGGGAGAAAGCTACACTCAGTTTACCTGCAGGAACCTCTCAAGCAAGAGTAACCCCTGTGTCTCTGGGACCCCCTGGAATTAAAAGCACAGCCTCTACCAATAGACAAAGCATCACCCTTGGCATTATCTAAAACAGATCTCATCTTTGGCTCCCACTGATTGAATCAACTGGCTTCATTTATTTCTGAAGCCCCACATCTCACCAGAGCCTGCTGCTGCTGAGACCGTGGAGCCAGCCTCTAGTCTCACTGCCGCCTGTTTGCCAGACCCCTGGTTTCCATCTCAACCCCACTAATTCTCATCACACCAAGCACTTTCTGGGAAACCTGTGCTCTTTATAATACCTTGTCTTTTAGATCAGAGGGAATAGGTAGCCGTTTGCCTGATTATTTATTCCAGTGTCTTTTCGGTACATTAATTTAGTGGTATTACTTAGATGCGAAGCATTCTTTTACAAATTCTTTAAAAAAAAAATCAGTGGCTAAGACTCCCTGAAAGTTTAAATGTAATAGCTCTTCAGGTAACGTGTAACTGCCAGCACTGATCAGTGTCCTGATCATTTTTATCATTTAGAAATATGAAGCTATCAGTGGATGTGGCTAAAGATCGATTTCATATATTTTCTGATTTTGGTTCATTGAAATACTTGGAACTATATTTTACTATAGCTATTATTTGTCCATTCTTACCCTTCTCTGTAGCCACAGTAGATAATGGGGTAAAATTTCAAAAACCAATTCATTCATTCATCCAGTAAACATTTATTGAGTGCCTGCTATGTCCGGGCACAAATCTAGGCACTGGGGATTTAGCTGAAATTAAACAAGAGGTAGAAGGCCCTGCCTTCATGAATCTTACAATCTAATTGGAGGAGAGAGAATTTTTGTAAAAGGAAAGAAAAGTAAGTAAATGCTGATAAGTGCTCTCGGGAAAATAAGGCAGGTAGTAGGATGGGGCTACTGGTGGTGGGGAATGTTACTACTTCACTAGGGTGGTCAAGGAAGACCTTACTGATAAGTAACATTTTAGTGAAGACTTCATGGAATTAAGGGAGCAAGTGAAAGAAAATTTTCCAGGTAGAGCAAAGGGCAAGTGCAAAGGCCTTCAGACAGAAGCACATCTGATGTTTTTGGTGAGTGAAATGAGCAAGAGGGAGATGGAGATAACATCAGAGGTCATAAAGTTTGACATCATGTAGGGCGCTGAGCCCTTGTGAGGACTTGCATTACTATTAACGGATGGGAAGCCACAGGAGAATTTGAGCAGAGGAGTGTTATCATTCGACTTAAGTTTTAATAGATTCACTTTGGCTGCTAGGTTGAGAGCAGACCATAAAGGGACAAGACCAGAAGCAAAGAGACCCCTTCCAAGGTGATGGCAGGAATCGGGGTGGGCAGTTGCCTCAGATCAGGATGGAAGCAGCGAATTGGTGAGAAGCGGTGGAATTCTAGATAGCTTTAAAATGTAGAACCAAAAAGATTTGCTGACTTGGCTGGATGTGGGTGTGAGAGAGAATGAATTCAAGGACAACTCGTAAGGTTTGGGGCAAGCCCAGGGAAACGATGAGGTTGCCATTTTCTAAGCTGGGTCAGTCTGGAACTGGAGCGGGTTTAGAGGGATGGAGATCGACAATTTTGGGATATGTTAAGTGTGAGGTGCCAGTTGAAATGAAGGAGGCTTGCTTGGCAGTCACAAATTCGAAGTGAAAGAAATCAATGTCGGTTATTTTTTTTTGTACCCATGTGCAGCTGTGAGGGTGCAGGTTGAGGTGTTGTCACATAAGTCTGACTGAGGTAGGTGGCAAGGGAGCAGAGGGTGAATGCGAGAAGTATGGCTCAGTGGTGGCCCGGGGGATCTAAGCTGGATCAGGAGGAAGGTGAGGGCACGGAGTGTGTTGAGGGGCAGTGAAACAGTGGTAGGTCAGTGACGTTGGGGTGTTGGAAGGAGAGTGCTAGACAGGTAGCAGGTGATGCTCAGAGAGTGAGGTTTGAAACTGAGTTTATAGAGAAGCTGCAGTTACCAGTAGTGACGAGGCTTGGGATATGATCATGGAGGTGGGTGGCTGGGAAGGGGAAACAGGCAAAGTCATTGAAAAAGTATGGTCAAGGCATGGAGAAGGCAGGTGTTAGCAGGTCAGCAGTTGGCTTCTGAAATTGCCATTTTGTAAAAGAGAAGCATTGAAGGGTCCATCAGCGAATCCAGGGCTAAAATATTCAAAGAATGAAGGAAAGACCATGAGGTCTATAGATGTCTGCTACGGGGGGTTGGATGCATTTGCAAGCATGAGCTGTAAGCTGAGTGTTGGTGGGGAGAAGGGGGAGGCCATGGTCTCAGGCTGCGGGGGCCACTGGTTCCACCTCTAGGCCAGAGCAGCGAGGGAGGGGAAACTGTTGCCACGTGAGAAGGCTGCCTGAGCCCTCAGGGAGGGCTGGGTTTTAGCTCGGAAGGAGGAGGTTGACTGATGGTTTTCAATACTCTGTTGACTCTCAGGAACAGTTGTTAGATGTTCGGTGCTGCCTTGACCATCAGAGCACACAAACTCCCTAGTACTTTTCAGGGGTTACCAGGTAGAACAGGAATTGTGTTGTAATGAGGATGATCCAGTTTCTTTTCAAATATCTGTGTGTTGTTTGGATCATTTGAGAAATAGTGTAAAGAAGACTCTGAGCCAGTTTAAAAAGAAATTCAACTTTGCCCATATACTACCAGTGTTAACATTTGAATAGTGAACATGTTTGGTCTTATGTTGCATGAAGTCTTGTGATTTAAGCAGCTGTCTTACTGGAGCATCAACACACGTTGTGTGTGTGTGTGTGTGTTTTATTTTAAAGACAGCATAGAAGCCAATGTGGAGAATGCAGACGTGCACGTTCAGCAAGCAAACCAACAGCTGTCAAGGGCAGCAGAATATCAGGTAATACTAACCGCAGTGAGTTATCTTGTAACTTAGGCTTTCCAGTCTGTGTGTGTGTGTGTGTGTGTGTGTGTGAGAGAGAAAGATTGATCAGGTACAAGGTGGCTGGAGATGTTAAAATTTAAAATCCCATGGAAGACAGGTCCAGATATCTGCCAGTCTGTTTAAAACTGGGGTTAGCCTGTTTCCTGTTTATTCTCAGGGTCGAACAGAATTGTGGCCCCCAGGGATAGGAAGTTCAGTGTTTAGAGTCCTGAGGGATGCAGTAGATAGACAACTCCAGGCATTTCTGACAGCTGGAGGTCTCTGATGCTGTTGTGACCTTCCAAACCAGAAACCTCTTTGATAACTTTCTTCCCCTGTGTCTCTCACTGTTTCCGTCCACCTTTTCTTTCTTTTTTGTCTGTGGCACTCTGCAGTAAGAAGGCAAAGATCTTTGCTCTAGAGAGTTCTCATCAAATCCTATGGAAATTATATTCCCTTGGAGTGCCCTTGATCACTGGGTATTGTCAGCATTCAGCAGACCCTTCACCAGGAATGAATTGATTTCTTCAGTGGATCAGGTTAATATAGGGAGTCTGTATATGTGACAGATATGAAGCACATCAGAGTACTACACAGATATTAGGACCGTGAACTATGAATATATCATATGATATATAGACAATAAAAATGAGGCCAGGCTCTTTGGGAACCCCTAAATACCACCATAGCATTTGATTTCCCTCTTAAAATTCCACTTTTTGTTGTTGTTCATAATTATCTTCTCAGACCGTGTTGCCTTCTTCTAAAATACCTAAGATATTATCACAGTCTTAGATATTTTCAATTGCTTTTTGCTTTTCTAACCAACCTCAGAAGTCCCCTTTCATTTCAGTGCCGTTTTTCACTAGACAAATCACTGCATACTTAGTGATATATAGAGAACAGTAAAGCTATATGAAGATTGCTGAGTCACAGCCAACTGTACTCAGTGATGTAGTAACTCTAACTTGCCTTTACCTTCTGTGCATGTGATTCAGGTATGCAGCTCAGTAGAATTACTGTCACACGTAGGTATCATTCATGAACACGTGCACACACACACGATAATCTATAAATGCCAACAGTTACTCAAATGTAGTGTTTAGCAAGATTTATCAGCAACTAGGTTTACATGTTATTTTGTTTTGCTTTTGGGTTCTGGAGGGATGTAGATATATCTCCAAGTTTTACTTTTCCCCTCTTTGGGAAGGGTAGACGCTACAGCCACCCTGGGAGAAAGGAGCACATCTTCCCAAGCCATACCTCCATATCTAGAGCTGCCCCGTACTTAATTCCATGGGCCCTGGAGGGATGAGGGAAGAGCCGTACAACATCAGTGCTGAGGAAAAAAGCAGCTTCCCTGTAGTTCTCCTTGGAAACCTTGATATTAAAGTCTTGCCTCTGCAAAATATGGTGCTTCTTAATAGTTTGGGTGAACCATGAGTGTAGGGGAAGCTGATCAGTACTCATCATTGCAGTACCCTGGAACCTCCCCATCCCACACTAGGGAGGGTGCCCTGGGCCACAGATAGCCTGTGGGGGAAGCCTGTGATTATTCTTACAGGTATATTACACATGTGTCTATGGTATTCAAGTGGAGTCTGGGGAAAATATGTAGGCAAGATGAGACTGAAACTCTAGAGAAGTCATACTTCACGTAAGGAGGAGTATTCAGTTGAAAAAATTGCTGAATATGTGGTATACTGAAAGTCATCATAGTTTTCAGGAGAATTTCAGAGTCGGAAACCTGTCTTTCTGTAAATTTTATGGTACTACTAGTTGACAAAGAAAATTTACAAACTTTTCAACCTTGTAAGAAAAAAGTTCTGGGGCGCCTGGGTTGCTCAGTCGGTTGAGCGTCTGCCTCCGGCTCAGGTCATGATCCCAGGGTTCCCCTTGTTAGGCTCCCTGCTCAGTGGGGAGCCTGCTTCTCCCTCTCCCTCTGTCCCTCCCCCTGCTTGTGCTCTCTTTTGCTCTCTTTCTCTCTGTCAAATAAATAAATAAAATCTTTAAAAGAAAAAGAGAAAGGATTCCTGCATGTTGCTATGAGATATGCAAGCCATTAAAGAAATAGGAAATCTATAGCTGGGCCAGAATGAAGAATGGAACAAAACTCTTAACCTCTATAATTTAAATGACTGCATTACGATTTTTTAGCTCTTTGTTTTTTATGTGTATATTGAGATTTTTAAATGCAGTTTCCACTAATATTAAAAGAATGGGAATTTTGGAAACTAGTAAATTTACTTCAGGAGAAATTGCCAAGCATTTACACTTGCTGATATTTTCAGAGAACTCATTTTGAAGAGCAGCTCTTTGATAAAAGTTAGCTTTTAAGCTGTTCTTAGTTTTTATACATAGGACTACCTCAGTCTGTTGCTTAAGTCAGTAACTTTCATTTCTCTGTGTCTCCTTTTTTAAGCCCAACCACACTCAGAAATATGACCACAAAAGTTGAATAATTAGCCCCCGAATTATGTCATTAATTCAAGAAGACTTTTCTTGAAAGAATAGTGCCACTTGTATTTGAAGAGATTTTTGAGAAGCAAAAAAATACAGCCAAATATTTGAGGGCAGTTAATTACTATTGATTTTACTCTAGAAATGAAGCAAGTGATTTTCAATTGCTATAGAGATGCTTCAGTACATCTGTAAACATGGTTTTTGTTTTTGCATCTGCAGCGCAAATCCAGAAAAACCCTGTGCATCATCATTTTTATCATTGTCGTTGGAGTTGTAATTCTCGGTCTCATCATATGGAAAGTGAAAAGCTAAATTATAAAGGAGCACCCTATTGCACTACATTCTCTAAATTATGTAGGAGGATTCCTGTAATCATGGTTTTTTTTTATTATTATTTTAAAGATACTCCATAAAGGATGGCTCCCATACTTTGTTATTTTCATTTGGGGGGGGCAGTTTCCTTTGGATTCAATCTGATATTTTCTAACACTGAAAGTTTTTCTCAGTATGACTGCTGGCATTATTTCCATGCTTTTCGATCTAATAACTGTGAGGTTTTGTCCACGTTGTATATGCCTTTCATTTATAATTTATTTACCTGTTGACTTAGCTCTTGGAATTAGTAAATGTAAAGGTGTGCGTGTGTTCCATGTGCATCTGTCTCTGACAGAGTGATGTGCACTCAGAGTTGTGTTCCTTCAATTAAAAATCTCAAATTTAGTTTTGATTTGAGCCAGCAGAGGAAATACTCTCAATAACTTAAAAAAAAATTATCGTACCTGTTTGTGGTGTGTTTTTTTTTTTTTTTTCTTGGTTCATAGCAGCACAAATTATTTAACTTTTCTTGTTGGTTTTCTCTTAAGACCCTTGTTTACTCTAAATGAAATCGGTGAATAATTTCCTAGAGTATCTCATACTCCCGACGTGTACATATTAAGCATTTGCTGTAGATTGCCTAGTAAAATACTAAGGATAGATTGTTTTTACATAGGCCCTGTTTAAGTCTGGTGTTTGCTGGGGTATGTGTAGTCACTGTAAATGTTTAATGTAATTTGAACAAAGAGTATGAAAAATCAGTATCTATCGCGTTAGAAATCTGAAGATCCCAACTTATTTTGCTGTGTCCTTCCACAGCTATTACTGTGGAAAATTAATTATCTTCCCTTAAGTCCTTTAGAATAATGGCTACATGTGTATCCTTGGGTCAGAATTACTTTGGGGGAGCAACTTTCCCAGAATTACTGTTTTTGAGCACTAACACTTAAAATTTAGTGTTTACCATTGCATACCATTTTATAACACCCTTCATTAGAAAACAATTTGGATGTTTGCCAATTAACTCACTTGCTTTTTTAAAATCAATGTTGTTTTAATGCACTAATCTGAGTACTATAAAGAGGATTATCTTAGTTAATAGTTTGTATTTTATAACGTTCTTATATAGCAGTTTGATAGTGAAGTCAGTGTTTTACATGGCAAAGCTATGAGACTTCAAATGGGAACAAATAAAATGTTAACTAAGTAAACTGTATCTTTGCAAACAAAATAAAGATGATTTTAAAAGTGTCTGGATAGTTCTGTGTCATGAGGACTCTGCTTCTGTGGGAGCAACACTTGACATAATCACACAGCAGCCCTTCTTTCTGGAGTACTGGTTTATTCAGTGTTTTAGTTTGGCAGTCTTAAAATGCATGTCAGCAAAATGCCATTTTTTTTTTTTTCTCCATAAGAGACCGTAGAAAATTTTCTTGTGAGTGAGTGAGTGGAAACTTTGAGACTTTGTGTTTACCAAATCAGTTTGCTTTAGTGAACAGGATGGGCCAGGCAGGGAGAGGAATTTATACAAATACTACCTGTGCTGAGATCAGTGCAAGCCCATCAGGCCTGATTGAGCATATTCTTTCTCTATAAGAGCACCGAGAAACGTGTGATAAACTGGTATCTTCTGGCTACATAAAACTCCCACGGCTCCCACAAATCAGTTCAATTTTTTTTTTTTTTTTTTTTTTTGCACAGTTGTACTTGATAAAATGTTTATTCTCATAGAGGCAAAAGTACTTACCCTATTCGCTTCATGATGAGTTCCCAGTAATAGCAAAACCACTTAATTTTTTTTTTTTTGCGTGATTTTAGCACCTTCATTTGATGTGTAGTATTTTATGAATTATTTTACCTGGGACACAGATCAGTGATTAAAAACAGGAACCTTAGTGGCTTGGATTCTTTTAAGAAACATAATGATTTTTTTTTTAAAGATTTTATTTATTTATTTATTTGAGAGAGAGAGAGAATGAGAGACAGCATGAGAGGGAGGAGGGTCAGAGGGAGAAGCAGACTCCCTGCTGAGCAGGGAGCCCGATGCGGGACTCGATCCCGGGACTCCAGGATCATGACCTGAGCCGAAGGCAGCCGCTTAACCAACTGAGCCACCCAGGCGCCCGAAACATAATGATTTTTGAGGGAAATTTTTACCCCAAAATATTTGGAACTCAAAGAGTAGTCTTGATTTGAAAAAAATCAAAGGAGAAACATAGCACAACAGCCAAGGTTTTCAAGTTCTCGAAGTTTTCCTTCAGGTTAGTCTTAGAATCACATTGAAAGGTGAAGCTCACACTATGGAAAATAAAATTGAAGTTGTTTTTATGACAGCATATTTGAATCAGTCCACATGCGTCTCAAACTGAAGAAGTTTCCTCATCAGGTGGCACATTATTGTTCATTTTAGCAGGCTCCAAAGACATTCTCGAATGGCGCAGATTGAGATCAACCAGCCACTGTGCAGAAATTGAATGACAGTGTGGCCTGAAGTGTTTGACTCTTGCACTGGTCATTAAATACAGAAGTGTTCTGGTTTTGCACAACGGTTGATGGTAAAAAAAATATAACAGGTGCCATTTCAACATAAGGCAGCTTGTCTGTTAGTCGGCAGGGGATCAGTTCTAGAAAAATAGACGTGTGGGCACAGACAGAGCTTGATCTAGGCCAGCAAGCCAAGAAGGCGGCGGTTGGAGTCAGGCCTCCGAGCGCTCGGCGCGCCCAGCAGCATCCACACGGCCGTCGGACAGCACTGCATCTCGGAGAGGTTGCCACCGAGTCCTTCACCATCGTCACTGCTTTTTTTTTTTTTTAAAGGTAACATTTTGTACACACAGAAAAACAGTGTTTTGAATATCAATGTTTTTCAACAAGTTTATAATGAAAAACGATTTTTGAAGATTTTTTGTTCCACAAAATCAGCCTGTGCTTTTGCAAAGAAAGTGCGGAATAGTGTTTCTAGTTGGTGTAATTTTCGTTGCTGCGTGTAGAAAAAAGAACACAATAAAAGATAAAACCTGTCTAAAGAAAAAAGTCCTCGTCCACCTTCGTGGTAAAGAACAATTTACGAGGGGAACGTAAATTTAGCATTTATGTTTTTAAAGTCAGAACTGAGTACTGTTTGCATGTATGACCAGGTTGCTGGAATAAAAGGAAATTTCCAAAGGGGATAGTGTTTGGGCAAATTATGAGTTAACTGGGATTTTTTTTTTGGTTCATTTGGATATGATGAAGATTCCTCATTAGTGGTAAAGAACATCATCAGGCATCCTACTTTCCTGGGGGGGTGGAAAAAAGTTGTGTATTTTCATGATTCACTTAAGAAAATGAAGCGCTTCCCTGTGGATTGCAGACCTCTCCCGTCCACCCTAAGATCTGAACGGTTTCATGTCTCAAGCAAGGAGATACACTTAGCAAAACTTTCACTAGCCGGAGCCTGAAAGGGCTACACTGTACCACTTCTCTGACAGAATGCATGACATCACCTCACGCTAACCCATTGAGAATTCTCATTGAAACACTGCCGTTTTAATCCTTTGTTTCGGCAATTATTTGGTTAACGTGAAAATGATGGGATAACTTATTTTTCTTCAAATAATCCTAATTTTAAATGCAGAAATAGAACTAAATAACTGACACACTAAATCGATTTTTATAGACACTGTTGCTTCTGGCAGGTTTTTAAGAGGTTGGTCACTTAATTACTCAGAGTGGGATTCCTGTAGGTTTTGTGTAGTGATGGCATTGCTGCTTGAAACGTAAGTGGTGGAAGGCAAAAACCAGATTTCCTGTGCAATCGTTCTATGCATAACACCCCTGCTTGTTTGAGAGGGAGTCTGCTAGAACTGAACTGAGTCTTTAAATAAACTTGAAAGGGTACTGATGCCCACTTTGGCAAACCCAAAGTACAGATTTTTAAGTGTTTACTGTAAGTACTGCTAGACAGTAGTTCCTAACTCCAAAACCTATTAGCCTTGGTGGAAAACTTAGAAATGCAGTTATTTAGCCTCAATGAAGATTTCCAGACACTAATTTCAGTTTCCAATGCCTTCTGAAAGTTTCACACCAACTGTTTCATGGCAGATCTTAAATAACTGAAGTCAGACCAGATAAAGAAAACCAAGTTTACATCTCTAGGAACTAGAGATTTTAACCCAAGACAAGTATACAAGCTTTTAGTAACTTGCATAGCTGAGACCTGACTTTTTTAAAAAGCTTTTAGGGCAAGGCAGATTCTTATGTCAGTAATGATTCTAGAAATTAAAAAAAACAAAAACAAATTATAACTTAGTGGAGAATATTGTTTTTCATCCTTCCAAACCCAGGTGCTATGGTCATTTTAAGTTCATTTAAAGGTGTTTCCAGTGTACCTGACCACATCTGACCTATTTCCAGTGCCAGACTTAATGTTTTAATCTTCCTAAGGGTTACCATAATTTTAATATTTAATTATTACTTTGTGGTGGGGCATCTACCACAATTCAGTAAGGTAACCATCATATATCATTTAAATTAGTTCTATCTTGGATGCAAAAGGATATTTTTTGTTCCAAATTAGGACTTCCCTTGTGTCTTTTCCTGATCTACACTCAAAACATTTTTCTTAGTAGTTTAGAAATTGTCTATGTTACATTAAATTTCTTTTTTTTTTTTTTTTTTAGATTTTTATTTACTTATTCATGAGAGACAGAGAGAGAGAGAGAGAGAAAAGCAGGTTCCCAAGGAGCAGGGAGCCCGATGCGGGACTCGATCCCAGGACCCTGGGATCATGACCTGAGCCGAAGGCAGACGCTTAACCATCTGAGCCACCCAGGCGCCCTACATTAAATTTCTTAAGCCTGAAATGGAGGCCACAGACCAGTACTTATTTTTGGAATGGCATGGACATTTAAAATTAAGAGCCCATTTTATAAAATGTAAAACATGTTTAATGCTAAAATTTTATTTATTTTTTAAGATTTTATTTATGTGAGAGAGAGGGGGAAGCAGGCTTCCAGCTGATCAGAGAGCCCCACACAGGACTCCGTCCCAGGACCCCGGGATCACGACCTGAGCCAAAGGCAGATGCTTAACCAACTGAGCCCCAAAGGCTAAATTTTTTTTTTTTTTTTAAGATTTTATTTTATTTATTTGACAGAGAGAGACACAGCGAGAGAGGGAACACAAGCAGGGGGCAGTGAGAGAGGGAGAAGCAGGCTTCCCGCTGAGCAGGGAGCCCCATGGGGGGCTCAATCCCAGGACCCCGGGATCATGACCTGAGCCGAAGGCAGACGCTTAACGACTGAGCCACCCAGGCGCCCCAAAGGCTAAAATTTTAAATTAAACTTTGCTTTTGAGGTAACAGTAAATTCACATGCAATTGTAAAAACCAATACAGAGATCCCTCTTGTACTTTTCACCCAATTAATCCCAATGGTAACATCTTGCAAAACTACAATATCACCACCAGGATCATGATATTGACAAAGTCAATATGTAGAACATTTCCATATACAACATTCAAACACAAAGACCCCTCCTGATGCCATTTTATAGCCACGCTGACTTTGCTCAATCCCCATCCCCTCCTTCCAACCATAATCTGTTCTCCATTTTTATAATTGTTATTTCAATAACATTATGTAATGGGGATCATACAGTATGTAACCTTTTGGGATTAGCTCTTTACAATCGGCATAATCCTCTGGAGATTCATACCACTTGTTGCATCTTATCAAGTGCATCTGATCGTTCAGTTTTCAGTGCTGAGTAGTGTTCCATGGTATGGATATATCACAGTTTAACCCTTTACCTGCTGAAGGCTATCTGGTCAGTTTGGGCTATTATGAATAAAGCTATGTTCATTTGTGTACAGGTTTTTGTGTGAACATAGACTTCATTTCTCTGGGATAAATGCCCAGCAGTGAAATTGCTGAGCCATATGACAGTTGAATGTTTGGTTTTTAAGAAGTTGCCAAACTTTTCCAGAGTGGCTATTCCAGTTTACATTCCCACCAGCAATGTTTGAATGATCCAGTTTCTTCACTTCCTTATCGGCATTTGGTGATGTCACAAATTTTTATTTTAGTTATTGTAATAGGCTTTATTTTATACTTCACCAATGGCTAATGATGTTAAGCACCTTTCCATGTGCTTATTTGGCACCTATATTTCTTCTTCAGTGATGTGTTTCTTCATGTCTTCTCCTCTTTTTCTAATTGGGTTGTTTAGTTTTTCATTGTTGAGCTTTGAGTGTTTTTTTTTTAAATATGTATTCTAGATACTAGTCCTTTTTCCAATATCTAAATTAATTTGCAAGTATTTCCTCCCACTCTGTAGCTTGTTTTTCTCTTAACAGGGTCTTTCACAGAGCAAAAGTTTTTCATTTGGATGGATGAAGTCCATTTTATTGATGTTTCCTTTTTATGGATCATGCTTTTGGTATCACAGACTCTTTGCCTAGCGCTAGATCACAAAGATTTTCACTTTTATCTTGTGTTCTTTTCTAAAAGTTCTGTGGTCTTACATTTTACTTTTAAGTCCATGATCCATTTAGAGTTAATTTTGCATGAAATGTGAGACATCTAGGTTTTGTTTTGGGGTTTTTTTGCCTATGATGCTCAGTTGTTCCAACATCATATTTGTTGTAAAGGCTGTCTTTACTCTATTGAATGGTTTTTGCTCCTCTGTTGAAAACAAGCTGAACAAAAATCAGTTGGACATATTTGTGTGGGTCTATATCTGGTCCGTCTGTTATATTCCATTGGTCTATGTGTCTGTACCTCCACCAATACCAGACAGTATTAATTTTTCTATTTGATAAGCCTTGAAATCATATACACTGCTTGTTTATACTTTATTCTTTTTCAAAATTAGGTGCTTTTGTCCATTGTCTTTCCATATACATTTAATTTTTAAAAATTTTTTTATTATGTTAATCACCATACATTACATCATTAGTTTTTGATGTAGTGTTCCATGATTCATTGTTTGCGTATAACACCCAGTGCTCCATGCAGAACGTGCCCTCTTTAATACCCATCACCAGGCTAACCCATCCCCCCACCTCCCTCCCCTCTAGAACCCTCAGTTTGTTTCCCAGAGTCCATAGTCTCTCATGGTTCGTCTCCCCCTCCGATTTCCCCCCCTTCATTTTTCCCTTCCTACTATCTTCTTTTTTTTAAACATAAAAAATTTTAGAATAATCTTATCCATATTTATACAAATATCTTGTTGAGATTTTTATAAGAATTATGTTAAACCCGTATACCAATTTGGGGAAATTTGACATTTTACCATGTTGAGTCTTTCAATCCATGAACACAAGATATCTCTTCATTTATTTAGATCTTCTTTGATTTCTTTAGTATTGTGTAGTTTTTAGCTTATTAAGTTCTATATATGCTTTTATTAGGTTTACACCTACGCATTTCATTTTTTTGAGAGATTGTAAATGATACTGTGTTTTTAATTCCCATATTCACGTATTTATTGCAAATATATATACAATTGTTTTTTGTATGTTTATCTTGTATGCTGCGATCATGCTTAACTCACTTATTAGTTCTAGGAGGTTTGTGTAGATTACTTGGATTATCTTACATAGAAAATCATGTGATCTGCAAATAGCAATAGTTTTATTTCTTTTGTTCTGATCTGTATGCCTTTTATTTCCTTTCTTAATGCAGTGCTTAGAACTTTCAGTGCTATATTTGAATAAGAGTGGGGAAGAGATATCCCTGCCTTATTCCCAATCTCAGGAAAGGATTTAGTGTCTCACCATTAAATATAATGTCAGCTGTAGGTTTCTTGTAGATACTCTTCATCAAATTAAGGAAATTCCCTTTATTCCTATTTTTCTGAGATTTTTTCTTTTCATGAATTGGTGTTAAATTTTGTCAAATATTTTTTCTGCATCAGTTGATATGATCATATGATTTTTCTCCTTTAAGCCTGTTAATATGATGGATACATTGATTGAGTTTTGAATATTGAACCAGCCTTGCACCCCTGAAATAAATCCCTCTTGGTCATGGTGTATAATTTTCTTTATATGTTACTGAATTATATTGACTAATGTTTTGTTAAGGATTTTTGCATTTGTATTCATGAGGGATATTGATCATAGCTTTCTTTTTTTTGCAGTGTTTTGTCTAGTTTTACTATCAGGGTAATAGCTTCAAAATGAATTGGGAGGTGTTCTTTCCTCTTCTATTTTCTAAGAGATTGTTTAGAATTGATGTTAATTCTTTTTACACTTGATAGAATTCTCCAACGAAAGCATCTAGACTTTGGAATTTTGGTGAGGGAGTTTTTAATTATAAATTAAATTTCCATAATAGTTGTGGGACTGCTTAAGTTACCTATTTCATACTGAGTTGTGGTAGTTTGTGTTTTTCGAAGAATTGGTCTATTTCATCTCAGTTTGTCAAGTTTTTGTATGTGGAGTTGTTTGTAGTATTCCTTTCTTATACTTTTGATGTCTGTAGTGGTATCTACTCTTTCATTCCAGATATTGTTAAATTGTGTCATATCTGTTTTATTCTTTGTAAATCTTTCTAGAAGTTTGTTGATTTTATTGATCTTTTCAAAAAAACAACTTTTTGCTTTATTAATATTCTGTATCGTTTTAATGTTTTCAATTTTATTAATTTCTGCTGTCTTCATTATTTTTTCCCTTGCTTTCCCGGGGATAAGTTGAATGTATTTTAGAATTCCGTTTTAATTTTTCAATGATGTTTTTAGCATATCTTTTTATAAACCATTTTAGTGTTTGCTCTAAGTATTACATTATAAATATATAGCTCACAACATGTATGGTGTCATCCCTTTACCAGTTCTAGTCAAATGTAGAAATCTTACTTCCCTTTATGTCTCTTTACTCTTCCCTATTTATAATTGTCTTAAGTAGTACTTCTACATATATTTAGAACCACATTGATGTTGGAATTTTTGCTTCAACAATCTAACGTAATTTTGAAAACTCAAGAGGAGAAGGAAAGTCTATTGTATTTACCCAGATTTTTACTTACTTTGTTCATTCCTCGTTGCTCTTCTAAAATTCCTTTGTATATCATTTCCTTTCTGTTTAGGGAAATTTTGTTAGGCTTTTATTGTTCTTATTGTATGTCTGTTGGCAATAAAGTCTCTTAGTTTTCCTTCACCTGAAATTCTCTTGATTTTTCCCTTCATTTTTGAAAGATGTTTTCACTAGACATAAGATTCTACTTTCCTTTCAACACTAGCAAACTGGTGAAAGTTTGAGATTTTTTTTTTCAAAAGTTCCTTCTGAACTCTGATTTCTGATGAGAAACTCAACGTTTTTAAATTCTTTTTCCATTATGAGTAAGGTGTCATTTCTCTATTTCTCTTCCTCTCTCCTTTCCTTCCTTAGGTTTTCAGAAGTTTGACTATGTTGTGTCTTGGTGTAGACGTTTAGAGTTTAACTTATTTAAGTTTTGGTCAGCTTCTTAAATCCATGTACTTATATCTTTTGCCAAATACAGGAAGTTGTCAGCCATTATTTCTTCAAGTTCTTTTCTGCCTTGCCTTTGTTCTTTCCTCTGGGACTCTAAAGACACAAATGTTAGATAATTTGTGATAGGCTTTTAAGTCCCTAAGGTTCTGTTTATCTTTTTAAAAATTTTCTTTTAGTTATTCAGACTGGTTAATTTCTATTGTTTTATCTTCAAGTTTATTGATTCTTTACTCTGTTTATTCCATCCTATTCCTCTGTCTCTTCCATCCTATTATTGAACCCATCAATTAAGTGTTTTATTCTGATTACTGTATTTTTCAGTTTTAAAATTTCTGGCCCTTTACAGAAAAAAGTTTGCTGACCTCTGGAGTATAAAACTGTTATAGTAGAGAGGGCCTGCTTAAACTTAGTCAAAAGTTGGTTTCTTAAAAAAATATGTGTGTGTATACACACACACATTTATATATAGCTTTGCTGAAATTGATTGAGAAAAAATAGAGACATGCAATTATTAGGAATGAAGATGGAGATCAAGAAATAAACACAGGAGAAATTTAAAAAATAAGAGGGCACTATAAACAACTTTATACCAATACATTACAAAACAGATAAAGTGAATAATTTATATGAAAAATGCAAATTGCCAAAATTGACTAAGAAAGAAGTAGATGATTTCTGCTTCTGGCCATATGGTTGACTAGATATGCTCAATGATCCTTCCACTAAAATAAGTTACTGGATAAAGTAAAACACATAATATTTGGTTCATTTTTTGGCTTATTAGAAAGCGAGCTAATCATTACAAATGAAAGTGAGTTAAACCCGAAGTAGTTGGGAAAGAGGGAAAGGCTGTGATTCAGAGACAAGTTATGGATTCCAGGTAAATAAAGTCAAGAAGCTGAACCTAAGACTCCTGCATAAAACCAGGAATCTTTAATGTATGAAAGTAGTCCCAGGTCAATAAATTCTGATGGTTACTCTAAGAAGTGAATGAAAATCCTCTCTGAAGGAAAGCCTTCCTAATTAATGCTTCTGGATTAATTAATAAAATACATGGGGAAACAAGCCATTTTTATTGAGAAACTGATTTTATATTCAAGGACTTCAGATATTAGAATTAGCAAGAATGGAATGCTATGAAATGCTTAAAGAAATAACTATGAATTAAAGTGATATGTAATAAGAAATATGTAAAAAGATCAGGCAGGGGATGCCTGGGTGGCTCAGTGGGTTAGGCGTCTGCCTTTGGCTCAGGTCACAATTCCAGGGTTCTGGGATTGAACCCCATGTTGGGCTCCCTCCTCAGTGGGGAGCCTACTTCTCCCTCTCCCTCTGCAGCTACCTCTGCTGTGCTCTCTCTCTCTCTGTCAAATAAATAAATAAAATCTTTAAAAAAAAAAAAAGATAAGGCAGATAATAACTCTGAAGGAACTATGAAATATCATTATTGAAATATATAACTCAATGAATAGTTCAAGAGAATATTAGTTACAGCTAAAGGAATCATTAGTTAACTGAGGAAATACTAACACATATTGTATCAAAGATAGACAAGGAGAGAGGAAATATAAATGACAGATTATGAAACCTGAAAGATTGAGAATATCTGATATATGTCTAATTGGAGTCTCAAAGATAGAGTAAACAAAAAACAAACAGAAATCCTAGAGTTGGGAAGCACAGTAACTGAACTAAGGAATTCAGTGGAGAGTATCAAAAGTGGACTCAACCATGCAGAAGAAAGAATCAGCAACCTGGGGGATAGGACATTGGAAATTACCCAGAGGAGCAAAAAGAAAAACAATGAAAAAGAGTGAAGAAAGCCTATGGGAATTAGGGAATATAATGAATAGAAATAATATTCTCATTATTGGAATTCCAGAAGGAGAAAAAAAGAAAAGGGACAGAAAATATATTTGAAGCAATGTTACTGAAAACTTCCCAAACTTAGGGAGGGAAATGGACATCCAGATCCATAAGGCCCAAAGGACCCCAAATAGCTTGAATCTGAATAGGGCTACACTGACAGACATTATAATTAAATTGTCAAAGTTCAAAGACAAAAAAAAAATTTAAGGGCAGCAAGAGAAAAGAGAGAAGTTACATACAAGGGAACTCCCATAAGACTATTGATGGATTTCTCTGCAGAAACTTTTCAGGCCAGGAGAGAATAGGATAACATATTCAAAAAAGCAAAGAAATGGAAAGCATAGTAGATAAATAGTTGCAATAAATATAAATAGCCTACTCCATCAGATAAAAGAAGGCTACATTTCCCAATATATGCAGTTTACAAAAGACAGAAAGCACAAGGATAAAGACAAAAAGTAGGATTAAGAAAAATTATATAACAAGCAAATATACCACGTTAGGGTAATTATATCAATATCAGCCCTTATAAATACTAAGGTGAAAAGCCCTAATAGGGGTAAAAAGGGTCTAAAAATAATAAAAGCTTTAGTTAATGGAGCAGGACTAACAATTCTAAATAGTTGTAAACAAAGTAGGAAAATCCAAAATTAACAGAACTACAGAGAAAAAAAATGGAGAAACCTATTATACCTCCTTCAATTTCTAGTTCAATCAGGAAAAAAATATTTAGAACACAATAAGCAAATTTAATAAATACATAAGGGATCATACACTCCAAAACATTTTCCTCAAGCATGCATAAGAGATCTAGGGGGAAAATGTTAGAAGAATGTTTTTATGACCTCTAGTGAAATATTTCTTAGAAAATATGCCAAAAAAATAGCCATAATCTACATAAAGTCAACCACTTTTAATTTAAAACCTCTCTGGAAATAGCATTGTTAACTGTTTAAGAAACACTCAAAATCAATCAGCTAATCAAGGTCTAGTTAAACTCTAAAGCTCCACTACACAATAGGTGGCATCCTATCTTAGTGTTTCTTCCCTAAAAACAAGAGCACTGTGTTCAGTGCTAAAAATCTTTTAGGTTTGTTTGTTTGTTGTTTTAACCAATTTAAAGGAGATTTTCTTTAAATCTCGAAAGATAAGGAATTATTTCTAACACGTAAGTTAGATTTTTCATTGAGTCACATTAAAAATAGAAATTACATTGTCAGTATTGCTTAGTTGCCTGCCTAGCATCCATGCTACCCTTGTCAGTTCTTAATGACCCCAGACTAGAATATTCTCTCTCCTCCATTCAGTAGCAGCCATATGCTTTGGGTGGAATTGACTCCATCCTCACTCCAGAGATGGTGGGCACACTTCATAGAAATCAGTCAGCCTGATCCCAT
Source organism: Mirounga leonina (assembly GCF_011800145.1). Taxonomy (NCBI): domain Eukaryota; kingdom Metazoa; phylum Chordata; class Mammalia; order Carnivora; family Phocidae; genus Mirounga; species Mirounga leonina. Next base: position 84,992,695 of record NW_023270807.1, on the reverse strand, counting down.
TCCTTTTATTTCAGTGAATAGTTCAGAACTGGGCAGTAACCCAGTCTAGGCAATCAGCTCAGGACTTACTCTCCTTCAGCCTATAATCCAATTTGAACAATACCTGGAATGTGGTACTCTGGATGTGAAGCCAGACACTAATGCAATGTTTTAATACTTCACAGGATGATACAGCTTTAATACTAAGAGGGATGGCTGGAGTTTGGTTCATTGATTCATTGATTCATTGATTCATTCATTCAGTAACAACTTGCTAAGTGCTTAATAAATGCAGGGCCCTGAGAAACAGCAAAATCTTATTCAGCATATTCTCACCCTGAGGAAGATGAAATAGTTGGTAACTTCCACACTTGATTAGAAACAAAGATCATCTCTTAAAACTTCATCCTTGTATCTAGGAAGACTTTTGTTTTTTCAATCAGGAATTTTAGTTCCAGAAAAAGAACAAGACAATGAAAACATTGTATGAAAGTTCTCTTTCAAACTTTTCTCAATTGACAGTTTTTACCCCAATCATCATAATGCTGAGAGGCTTCAGAAACACAAGTGACTCTGTGTTCAGACCAAAAACTTGGCCTCGGGAAGATGAATGATCAGACCTACTCACCATATGATTATAAGGGTCAGGTAGTTTAAAAAGAAATTACAATCTGAATTGAACCAAGGATGAACAGTGTTGCCATTGAGCTACAAATCCCAGCTAATAAGCATAACCTTGTAAAGAGAGGTTAGTGTTTGGGAAACTGCATGTTCTTGCAGAAGGGCAAAGCTTTTGCAATATAAATAGTTGTAAGTGTACTAGCTTTCATCTTTGATGCCTTAGCCCTCTGTGTTTACAGTTTTTGTATCCAGAGCCAGATAGAGAATTTTAGAAGCTCCAAATACAGAAAAGATTATGATGATAACCCCACATATAATTGAAAAGAAAATTAATTTTTTCATAAGGTCATAAAATTCATGTAAATATTGAAATTAAAATTACTTCCTTCTAGATTTTTCTTACTTTGAAGTGCTGTATAAATTCATCACAGTTACACTTTTCTTAGTCATTCCTGGTTTGTCTGCTTTGCTGGTATCCTAAGCACTTATGTAACCTGTTAGGTCATAATTCAACATTGATTACATTACAAATCTATTAATCTTTCTGTAATTTCTAAAATATAGATGGAGAAGAGGAATGTTATATCAGAGAGGAATTTGATCACTCACAGCAAACAGAATTCTTTGATTTGGGTCCTTCAGACGTACTTTCTTTCTGCATAGTTCTAATAAGGAACAACATGTAATCCCAAGTATATTACACAATGACAAGGTAACATGGGTTTCAGAAAGACAAAGCAAGTCTTAGTTTGGTACTATGCAATGTTTAGTTTATATTAAACATGATTGGAAGAGACACTCACATGTCTACAGGTCACTGAGATTCATGGGTCAGGTGTTTTCTGACTTGCTTTTCTAAGACTGGTAGTAACATGCCTCAGCGAACGAGGGGAGGTCCAGCCAGTCATTTTTGACTGAATAATGAATGCTTAAAGGTCTACTCTTTCCTAATCTCCAAAGCCATTGATGATTTATAAAGTAGTATGATTTAACCCTTCGTTTTAATCATTGTATTAAAAACAAATTTAAAGACCAACAGCTCCCACATAATGGTTCCAACAGGACATTTGTGTTCTTTTTTTTAATCTAACAACCTCCTTGAGCTCTGTGGAAAAGAGCAAAGAGAAATTGACTCTCTTTTGTTGGGCGAATCGTTAACTGGAAAATATTTGTCATATCAAGATCTTAAGGCATAAGTAAATATTACCCTTACTAAGGAAATAAAAAATCTTTCAGTACTCACCTAACCCATTTTTAATACCTTACCTTTTCTTTCAATACTTTTATTTAATTTTTGTTTCTCTGCTTGACTGTTTCCAAATTATGTAAATTTAATGGTGTTGTTGTCTTTTACAAAATGGCAATACTACTTAGATGACACTATTCTTTTTTATTGAAACATATACAACTAATTATTGAGGAGAAACAAACACAGAGAGAGACACATACAGGCAAACATTCTACGGTGGCACAATTTTATCTCTTAAATAGCATTTAAGTCACTGTTTAGTATGTGGTACTTTATTTTGGGTCATCAATTATACTAAGTTGTCTCAGACTTTCAGCATCTTTGCCCTTGTAATTCCTTTAAAACTATTGAGGACTGTTGGGAAAGCATATAACAGGGAGAAGACAAATAGACTTTCTTTCTTTCTTTCTCTTTCTTTCTAAGATTTTTCTTTAATCTATTTATCTGAGAGAGAACGTGAGAGAGAGAGAAATCATGAGCAGGGGGGAGGGGTAGAGGGAGAAGCAGATTCCCTGCTGAGCAGGGAGCCCAATGCGGGACTTGATCTGAGCAGAAGGCAGACACTTAACGGACTGAGCCACCAAGGTGCCTGACAAGTACACTTTCAACAGCAATATTTTAAGGTGGTAAAGTCAAGTTGTTGTCTCCATTTAAATTATAATATGCAACTAGAGAATGTCAAAAGGAATGAGAACACTATTATTGAGCCACAATACTTCTTAGTTTACATCAGCATTCTATCATCCATCCCCTAGGCCACTTCCTCTTAACCTGCAAAGAGATTATTTCCTGTTACTATGACCATCAGAGGGAGAACTGCATGCTCTTTTCTTATAATAATCATCATAATGTAAGAAAAATTCATGGAGTGGGTTAAATAGGCAAAGAGGACTTTATTCAAGACTATTGCAATAGGAGAGAGAAATTGAACTCAATTCTGCTGAAACAAAAGGCAGAAGAGTTTTTAAGCACTGAGGGGAGCTATTGGAAAAGCAGTGGAGGGCATCAGCGGCTAGGGTGGGGGTGTCAATATCATTAGGCCACCTGTGTTTGCTAGTTGTACTTCCTGAAGTTAGGCTCCCATCTTCCCACAGGGACTAGGAGATGAGGGAACTTTCTTGATGACTACATTTCAAAGGGATGACTCACAGGTCCTTGAGAAAGATATTCTTGGGCTATAAAAGATGTAGATCTCAAAGGGACAGAGAAAGAATTTGGAATTACAAGCTTGCTTGCTTTTTTTTTTTTTTTTTTTTTTTGCTTTTTTGCTTTCCAAATATGAACTTTATTTTGATTATTTATTTTTTAATTTAAATTCAATTAATTAGCTTATAATGTATTATTGGTTTCAGAGGTAGAGGTCAGTGATTCATCGGTCTTATTTTGATTATTTTTAAATTGAAGTGTAATTAACACACAGTGTTGTATTAGTTTCAAGTGTATAATCTAATGATTCAACATACATTACTCAGTGCTCTATAATTACAAGTTTTCTCAAGTAAATGCTCTATGACAAGGGAGGTCAGTCAAGAGGAAACTGGTCTAAAGTTTAGTCAAGCTGAGGAGAACTATAAAACACCTTGGTCACTAATTGCTACCATTTGTTGTGTTCTGTGTGTCAGGTATTGGGCTCCATGTTTTACTTACACTTACTGATAAGCTTCCCAATCTTACTCCTTACCCTTTGGAGTAAGTGGTATTATTGCCCCATTTTATAGATGAGGAATTTTAGAGATGAGGAATCTAAGGCTCAAAGAGTTTAAGTAACTTACCCAAAGTCACACAGTAAGTAGGTGGTAGGGCCAGGATTTTAACCTAGGAACCCTGCCTACAGAGACCACATCACTAGACCATCACATTTCATCTGTATTTCTATTAAATCTTCAGGGTAGGGGCCCTAAGATCATTGATAAATACTTCTAGAGGAGCTGCTTATAAAATATTTACTGTTGTGGGGCACCTGGGTGGCTCAGTCATTTCAGCATCTGACTCTTGATTTTAGTTCAGGTCATGATCTCAGGGTTGTGAGATCGAGCCCCACATCGGGCTCTGCACTCAGCACGGAGTCTGCCTGAAATTCTCTCTCTCCCTCTCCCTCTGCCCCTACCCCCACTTGTGCATGCTCTCTCTCTCTCTCCAAAATAAAGAAATAAATAAAATCTTTAAAAATAAATAAATAAATAAATAAATAAATAAATAAATAAATAAATAAA
>NW_023270807.1:84935991-84988623 GCF_011800145.1 Mirounga leonina | reverse complement strand
AAATAAATAAATAAATAAATAAATAAATAAATAAATAAATAAATAAATAAATAAATAAAATATTTGCTGTTGTCAAGTCATCCTGGGAAGAATGACTGCCAATTTATCACTATAACAACACAATATTTACCTATCTGGACCCTGGGGTATGCCTACAAATGCCATAACATATGCTTCTTAGTCTCAATTTTGGAGAAACCCCAGCTGTTCTAGCTCTATACTTGCTCAGAAAGAGTAATCCTAAAAGGCAGAGATGAGGCAAGATTAGGTATAACAAGATAGACATTAAAAATGTAACCTTGGGGTGCAAGGTTGGTTTAACCAGATTCATAGAACAAAGCAAAAAATCCATGATCAGCCTAATAGATTCAGAAAATGCATTTGACAAAATCCAGTACCCATTCATGATAAAACTTCTTCAACCTGATAAAAGCATCTTTAAAAAACTCAAAGCTAACACCATCCACAGTGATGGAAGACTGAATGCTTTGCCTCTGAATGAGAACAAGACAAAGATGCCCATTCTCATCACTTCTACATCACCTTGTACTGGTGTTTATAGCCATTGCAATAATGAAAAAAGAAAAAAAAAAACCATCTAGATGGGAATTGAAGAAGCAAAGCTGTCATTACTTGCAGATAACATGACCATTTATGTAGAAAATCAGATGGAATCTACAAAAAAGCTCCTAGAACTAGTAAGTGTGAGTTTTGCAAAGTTGGAGGCTGCAAGATCAATATACAGAAATCAATTTCTATACACTAACAGTAAACATTCTATAAATGAAATTAAGAAAATAACTTCACATTAGCATCAAAAAGAGTAAAATACTTAGGAATAAATTTAACCATTTAACCAAGAAGGGCAAGACTTATACACTGAAAACTAGAAAATACTGCTGAGAGAAAATAAAGGTATCTAATAAATGGTGATGTACTTTGTGTTTATTGATAGAAATCTTAATATTGCTAGATGGCAAGTAACTTTAAATGGATCTATAAATTCCATGTAATCTCTACCAAAATCCCAATAGGAATTTTTGTAGAAATTGGCAAGCTAATCCTAAAATTTATGTGGCAATACAAAAGACATAGAATAGCCAAATAATTTTGCAAAAGGAAAATAATGTTGGTAGATTTATGCTACACTTGATTTCAAAGCTTACTGTCAAGGCACAGTACTCAAGACAGTGTGGTATTGGCACAAGAATAGGCATACAGGGCGCCTGGGTGGCTCAGTTGGTTAAGCGACTGCCTTCGGCTCAGGTCATGATCCTGGAGTCCCGGGATCGAGTCCCGCGTCGGGCTCCCTGCTCAGCAGGGAGTCTGCTTCTCCCTCTGACCCTCCCCCCTCTTCTGTGCTCTCTCTCTCTCATTCTCTCTCTCAAATAAATAAATAAATAAAATCTTTAAAAAAAAATTAAAAAAAAAAAAAGAATAGGCATACAGATCAATGGAAGAGACTTAAGAAACCAGATATAAATACTTACACTGTGGTAAACTGATTTCATTAATTTGAACTTCATCAAAATTAAAAACTTCTGTGTCTTCTGCATATGTCCCTGCATGGTCAGCTTTTGCTAAGTCCCAGCCTGAATGGGAACAAGACAACAGCTAGTGTTGGACAGACCAGAGCCAGGTGGTTGGGCCTTCTTTAAGAAACCCACAAAATTACCAATACAAAATTCATTATAAAAGTGAGTATCTAGAATGAGAAAATGAATCACAAAAAAATGCAATTTTTTTAAAAAGCTGAAAAATAGTACAAACACCACGAAATCTAGAAAAATAATAGGTGCTGATGATAGTAATGTTGATGATGACCTGCCCAACACCTTTATAACAATTTTTTCCCTACCTTTTTTGGGCAGCACGCACTTTGAAGTTCTCTCCATGTGAAAAATTTTGTAATATTTTCTCTAGAAACTAAAAGTATAATCCAATCTTTACTATGATTGATAGAAACTAAGAGGTGAGAAAGCTTGCTTGTAACCTCATCATTCATTACTGGTGATATGACATCTGAGTTTCTGGCTCAGACAGCGATGGGGAAAATCATAGCAAAACTCCAGCCTGTTTCTGTCACTGAGTATGGATGTTGATGACCCCTGCCACAGAAGTCGGTCCACTTTGGTTAGGTCTTTGCTGCCTCTCTTCCCACTGGGCAGTACCTGAAAAGTCATGGTGCCCTACAGACAGGGAGACATCTCCCGGGCCCTTCCTCTTGGAGTCAAACATAGGACCCGAAGCTATACCTGGAGGCACAGGATGACAAGGAAGTATGCTGGCAGGCTACAAGGCCCCCTCCCATCTTAGGACCACCTCCAGATTGTAGAGGGTGACCACCAGACTGGGCAGCACTGCCTGCCTGGCTAGGGCCACTTCTCCCTTGGTTATCCAGAGCACACAGCAAGCCTTAGAGCAGGTGCAACTGAGACTCTACAGATTAAATTTTGTTAACAGTAAATCTATAAATCCACTTCTGACCACAGCTAACATCTTTCTGTAGGGTATCTGTGTACATTGCCAAACAGATCCTCAAAGCTTCTCTGTCAGAAACTTAGAAGGCAATTAGAAGCAATTTGCTCTTGTTAGCATGCATCCCTACAAGAGACGTTGAATCAGTTCAGACCTCAGGTTTAGTTGAGCGGAGATAGGCCAGTAGACAGACTGAGCAGGGTGAGAGGGATGTCGAGTGGAGCGGCGAAGGAAGACAGACAGCAGGGAGGGCCAAGAGGGTCCTTTGGGAGAAAACCCGCGGTAGCAATAAAATTGTCTGGCACTTAGATTCATCAACCATCGCTTGAGTGGTTTATTTTACAACGTGAGGAGCACTAGAAAGGAAAGCGAACAGAACAGATTACTACAGAGGCTACTTCTCTGCTGGAGAACTTCCTCTGAAAGAGTTGGACACGGGGAGAGGACCGTGCCTCCTAACTGGCAGAGATGGCAGTCAGTGCTGGAGATCAGGAGTCATGCTGCAGACAGAGAGGGTCTCGGACAAGAGATAGCAGAAATGAGAGCATGAGAGGCGTCCCGGGGTAGCACCGGCCAGGTGACCGGCCACCGTGCTTGATCAGCACGGCCATGGGCACACCTTAGCGGAGGCAGCCAGCATCATTTCAAGTCCAAGGACCTAAGAGACAGGAAGAAAGAGCTCTGGCAGCGAGGGAGGAGGGGGAGAAAGTGGACACCCAGGAGATCACACTGAAGTCATTATTACCCCCATAAGTCTCTTAGCATGTCTGTGGGCAGGTGTTTTAAGGTGCTGGAGATCCAGGGGCAGATGGCTTTTCTGAAGGCCGAACATCAGCTGGTGCAAAGCAACCCATGAACTGGCTCCAACTGCATGCAACACACTCTTCCTCTTTCCTGGAAAATTCTAGACAGACACAAGAGGGAAAGGACTGAGATTTTGTTACTTGATGAATTGAAGCTATTTATCTATCCCTCTATCAAATGTAAGATTAGAAGTAACCATACATGAGATACTACTGTTAGTGGGATTTAGAGAAACATCAGGTGATTTATTTTGAATCGCCTTCACACTAAGAATTCTCCAGGAACAGCCACCTCTGCTAGGAGTCACCTGGTTCCTTCCAGACCAAGAAATGATCAGCAATATGGTCTTGATTCTGCAATCGACAGCCTCTAGTGACTAATGAGGAGAGCTAGTGTTCTGTTTCCCACAAGAGTCTCCTAGACCTGTGGCAGGGATGAAGGATGCTTTGGTCGTCCTGTTGGCTAGCCAGCAGAGAGAGTGAGAATAATAAAGCTCATACTTCTAAACAACACCATCAGGTAAGTTACCACTGGGTACATAAAAATAATGGTCATGAAAATATCTTTACTGATTTTCATGTTTATAAAGACAGTCCATGCTTATTTTTAAAGAATGTAGAAATATAGAAAGTAGAAAACGGAAGGTTTCCAGTTATCTCCCTTCCCAGGAAATACTGTTTAACAGTTTGATTTATATCCTTCCAGAATTTTTTTTTATGTAGATAGATATTCCACCTCTATATGTCTGTAACTCAAATCCTTCTGAGTTTCCCAGGCTATTGGGGTCACCTTTTACATGAATAATCAAGTAAGATACTCTGGTCCACCATCCTAAGTAGTTTTGGGGTCTGGCATTTTCTCTGGTTCTTTCGGCTATTCCTGAGGAGGAATACAGTGGGTGGTTGTTACCTCTGCATCCTCTTCTGAAATCAACTGCTTATCAGTTTATATTGGCTCCTCTCTCCAGCTCTTCTCTGGTTTTCTTTTCTTCAAAACCTGAACATGGTCTCACCTCATTTTCCAAGGCCCTCGTTAAACAGATACTGTCGTGTGACATCAAATTTTACTGAATGTTCGGGGTTTTGAAGAAGATACAGAAATTAACCCTCACTCATATTACGCTTTTACATTTAACTTTTGCTTGGTTATAGTTCATGGTCCAGCACTATTTATGGGTAATTATTTTTTTCCTCTTCATTTTTTTAAATTTAATTTTATCATATTGTTAGTCACCATACAATACATCATTAGTTTTTGATGCAGTGATCCACGATTCATTGTTTTCGAATAACACCCAGTGCTCCATGCAGTACGTGCCCTCCTTAATACCCATCACTGGGCTAACCCATCTCCCCCACTCCCCTCCCCTCTAAAACCCTCCAATTGTTTCTCAGAGTCCATAGTCTCTCATGGTTCATCTCTCCCTCCGATTCCCCCCCCTTCATTTTTCTCTTCCTTCTCCTAATGTCTTCCATGCTATTCCTTATGTTCTACAAATAAGTGAAACCCATATGATAATTGACTTTCTCTTCTTGACTTATTTCACTTAGCATAATCTCCTCCAGTTCCATCCATGTTGATGTAAAAGTTGGGTATTCATCCTTTCTGATGGCTGAGTAATATTCCATTGTATATATGGACCACATCTTCTTTATCCATTCATCTGTTGAAGGGCATCTCGGCTCTTTCCACAGTTTGGCTATTGTGGACATTGCTGCTCTGAACACTGGGGTGCGTATAGCCCTTCTTTTCACTACATCTGTGTTTTGGGGGTAAATACCAAGTAGTATAATTGCTGGGTCATTTTTAATTTTTTGAGGCACCTCTGCACTGCTTTACAAAGTGGCTGTACCAACTTGCATTCCCACCAACAGTGTAAGACGGTTCCCCTTTCTCCACAACGTCTCCAACATCTGTTGTTTTTTGCCTTGTCAATTTTTGCCATTCTAACTGGTGTAAGGTGGTATCTCAATATGGTTTTGATTTTAATTTCCCTGATGGCTAATGATGATGAAAATTTTTTCATGTGTCTGTTAGCCATTTGTATGTCTTCTTTGGAGAAGTGTCTGTGCATATCTTCTGCCCATTTTTTGACTTGATTATTTGTTTTTTGGGTGTTGAGTTTGAGAAGTTCTTTATAGATCTTGGATACCAGCCCTTTATCTGTAGTGTCATTTGCAAGTATCTTCTCCCATTCTGTGGGTTGCCTCTTTGTTTTGTTGACAGTTTCCTTTGCTGTGCAGAAGCTTTTTATCTTGATGAAGTCCCAAAAGTTCATTTTTGTTTTTGTTTCACTAGCCTTTGGAGATGTATCTTGAAAGAAGTTGCTGTGGCTGATGTCAAAGAGGTTACTGCCTATGTTCTCCTCTAGGATTTTGATGGGCAATTATTAGTAATTGTCATTATGATACACAGCATCTTTAATGGCTAAAGTCATAGTGTGCTTATGAGGGGCCCCACATGGTGCTAAGAACTGTTGATGCATTACCTTATTTTAGCTTCACAGCAACCCTGTGAAGCAGGTATTATCACCATCATTATTTACAGATAGAAAACTGAGGTGGAGGAAGGTAGCTTATCCGTGGTCACACAGCTAACTGACATACGGAGAAGTTTTGAAACCAGGCTTGCTGACTTACATGTTCTCAGTCACTGTGCTCTTCTGCCCCCACGCCTTCATAATTATCAGAAATATTGCCCATCCTAGTAATTACTACTGTCTTTCACGAAGATCAGTCTTACTGAGATTGCATCCTACCTGACCGCTCTGGCCTCTCCTCTCGTCTACATCTTCATCTTTCAAAACCTTTTTTTTTTTTTTTTTGGTCTTGTTTTCTTCTTACAATCTCCCTCCAAAACCATTCCCCTTTTCTTCAATGGTCATTCTAGTCTTAATAATCTTGAATGAGCCTGAGTGTACCTTCATTTTTCCTTTAAGACTCACCTTGGCATTAAGACACATCAATGTCTATATTAAACTTCCTCAGCTCCATGATTTCTCTGTTACCTCTTTTTTCATGTTTTTCAGGCTGAAAACCATTCTGTTTCTATAAGGGCAACTCACTGGAGGACTCTAGAAATCAGTATGTGTACAAAGCATGAGAAAACCCCAGAAGCCACAGAAATACCACATGGCAGGCTTCATGTTGGTTGTGCTAGGCATCTTTGGCGGTGATGTTGACAATGAGCTGTGTCTGGGTAATGAGCTGGCTTAGTGTAGATGCTGGACGTGAATGCTTTAGAGCTTTGTCGTGGGGCATTTGCTTTCACAAAGACACATTTATAAAGTGTTCGCAGAGATGGAATTATCTAGTGTGACAGACGCCTGTAGCTGATCTGACAAATCTTACTGGGTTTTTCCCATCTCTTTCATTGGGCGTAAGAAACATTTCTAACTTCAAGTGAATTAATGTAAGTATGGGTCCAGATGGAATGATATTTGCATTCCTCCATATTATCCTAGATCCTAGAATATCTTGAGAAATCTACTGTAATGTCACAGATGCTTTGAAACTGGACTTATGAACCGGTATCTTCCAAAGAGGATTTTATGACACTTCTTTTTGACTACAAATGGAAACATCTGCTTGAAAACAAGGGTTATGTTGCATTTTTTTTCTAAAACAACTCTCACAATTTAACAGGATGTATCAAAGCTGAGCAAAAAGACATGCGCCATTTGACCAGAATCCCAACCTGTATTCTGGGACTTGTAGAAATTTAGCCTAGAAAATAAGAAAAGATGCTCTATCACAAAAGATGTTAATTGCCGTGTAATAGCAAAAACTTTGAAGTGATATGTTATACCCTACATAGTGGAGCAGTTGTTTAAATTACTGAAAGCCTGCTTGATTTTACATTATGCAGAACATAAAAATTTTATAGAAGTATGAAATGATGTTAAAGATGTGATCTAAATAAAAAATAGGATACAAAACTGTATGGTTCTTTTGCTTACAACAATGTAAATTCTGTAGGTACATGTTCTGGAAGAAGGAGCAGGCCTTCTTGAAAATGTTGTTCTCTGACTCCTACTCTTCTTCCTGCCTTGCCCTGCTGCCCTGAGTCAGGGGTTTTTACCTCACGTAATAAAGAATGGTTAAAACCACCATTAAATGTCCATGGTGTCAGCCTCACAACTTCTGGGGCGTGTGGACCCGTGCACTTCTCAAAAGATACAGAAATTGACCACACAGTAGGACGCAGACAGAAAATTATTCCCACCCTGAAAACTCTGAAAAAAGTTCCAGTCCATGCCTCATTGCCAAAAGACAAAGGCACTGTACCTCTGATCCCTTGCACCAGGGTTTCCTGAAGTGTTGTTCATAAACCCTGGATTGGAACAACTTCTGGTACTTTTTTAAAATTCAGGTTTCTGAGCCTATGCAAAAACCTCCATCACTAGAAATCTCCGCGTGGCCTGGGAATCTGCATTTTTACAAACTGTCCCCAGGAAATTCCATAGGACTGCACTGCACCAAACCGTCATCCTCTCGCACTGCCGTCCCTTCACCTCCTCTGTGACTCCCCAGATACTGGCACTCGGGCGACCTCTGCCCCCAGGTCCCAGGTTCCCTGGTTCTGCCCCTCAGCTATGCTATCTGAAGCCCATGATCCTTGGTTCTTGAGAACTTGGACTTCTGTTTTTTATACTTCTGCTTTTCTCGTGCTTTCCATCACCACTTGGCTTTTTGGGGAGAGGTGGGGTTTGTTGAGAAGCCTTCTGCTGTAGCTCTACAGCTCTGTGGTGCAGCTACTAGACCCCACCCCCCTTCTCTCTCTAACCCTCTCACTCTCATCCTCAGCCACCCACCCCTGGAAGAGGCAGAAGGAATTGGAGATGATCATTAGCATTCACCAATTCTTTCTTTGCCAAAAATCATCATTGTCGACGTCATATTCCTCTAATGAAATACGACTGTAGTTCTATGTCACCTCTCCCCAACCCCTTTCAGATATAGAAGATTTTATTTATTTATTTGAGAGAGAGAGCACGCATGCTCACAAGCAGGGGGAGGGCAGAGGGAGAGGGAGAAGCAGACACCCTGCTAAGCAGGGAGCCCTATGCGGGACTCAATCCCAGCACCCTGGGATTATGACCTGATCAGAAGGCAGATGCTTAATCTGCTGAGCCATCCGGGTGGCCCCTTCTATAAAAGCAAAAACAAACAGACAAATAAATTAATTAATGTTAAAGTTATCTTTTTAAAATTATTTAGCATTACCAAAAAATGTTAGGAAGAATCATTTAACCCTCAAAAAGAAAGTCTTTCCTGATTTTCCACTGAATCACTCATCCAACAATAGCATTTATTTAAAAGAGAATGCCAGTAATGTTTTACAAATTCTAGACTTGCTTTTAAAGTCTCCCTAAAAAAAACAAAACAAAACAAAACCCATCATCAATGATCTTTTCTATAAAAAAAAGAGAAAAACCTTCATTTTGACTTTTCTACATTTTATCTTCCACATTTTCAGAAAATAAGAATAAAAGCATGAAAAAACAAGGTAGCCCTATATATGTGGGTGAGGAAATCCATATTAGTTAGCAGGCATGTGCTAGTGTGTACCACTTCCGTCCTCCTTGTTCGTTGGTGCTTGATTGTGTTTGAATCTTCATGGGGTTCATGAATCCATCACCTCTCAAATAATAATAGTAATAATAATAATAATAATAACAACAACAATAATAACTGACAGCTTAAAAAAAAAATCAAACACTTTGACTTGAATGGAGAACTTGACTCCAAAACCTTAAAGCAGGAATTTCTTCTATGGAACATGAATTCAGCCAACTTCAGCAATGAGTTCAGCACAGAAGTGTCACTTGCTCTTCTCAGCTTCAATAGAGTTCTCCCAGGAATTAAACAGATTATGGGTTCAGTGGAAAGCTTCAGGGAGCTGAGTAACTCTTTTCAATCCGAAGACCTGCCTGATGATCTCAGTTCATTAGCTTGTGTGTCCTGTTGGCCCACCTTCCTTTGAATCCCTTCCAGGTATGCTTTTTGGCTCTTGTAGAGGAACGTGACTGTGGATACATTTGGCCATGCTTACAGAGATGCATTTATAATCTCAGCATTGAAAGATCAGAAAACTCGTTTTAACTGGTTTATAGTTTGGGGAATATTTGTGTGATATGGTAGCCCTTCAGTATATCTATGTTTAAAGAATCAAGCTTATGCAAGATGGATGGACTAAGCCTGACACAGAATTAATACATATTTTGGTTTCAAATAAAGAAGAGATTTCACAGAAAAAAAAAATCCATTCAATTAACTAGTCCAGGCAATAACCTACCTAAGTACTGAAAAGCACACAATAAACCAGTAAGTAACAGAGATATCAAATATCTAAAATAAAAGCACAAAGGATAAAATATTAAAAAATATCAGATTTGCTTTCTAAACTTTTAGTGGTTAACCTTTATAGAGAATAAAGATAAGATATTTTCTGTTTGTAGCCTCAGATTTTGTTTAAAATAATATTGCACAGTGATGATTACTACGACACCATTTGGCTCCATTTGAATAAAGAACATGATTGAATGAGCAACTTTTGACATTTGAAAATCAACACTGTTTACATTTGAGCAAATTCACCATAGGTTGTTTTTAGTGAACTTAAAGCTATTTATCAACAAGTAAAATTTATTCTCTGTTCACATTACCTCCCTTCAATTGTATTTTTCCTAACGTTTAATAACTATAAACACTCTAAATGAAGCCATATTTCCAGAGCAGGCAATGATCACAATTCTTTTACGTTATACTTGAGTTCAAAACATTTCCCCATTTTCAAATGACTTGGAAGACTAACAAAAGATGAGGCAGTTGGGAGGCTCATCATTAGGAAACAAGTTAGGAGTGGAGAAAAAGATGGTTGTGAATTTATATCCACAAGATACAAAGAAAAGAAACACATAAAAACATTTTACTCAGTTAACCTATTGACTCTCTAATATAGAACATGGTATTAAATTTTGTGCACAACAGAATACATTATGATACAGATGTTTCACCAGTCTGAACTTGGACTTTTAAAACTTCAAAACAGGATGGGGTTGTTCAGTTACAGACTGAGTTTCATGTTTATATTTATACCCTCCACCCTTTATTCTTTGCCTGCATCTTCCAAAAAAAAAAAAACAAAACACATTTATTGAGTCATTAGTATGTAGTCAATTGATGTGTATTTTATCTTTTCAGTTTGGAGAGAGCAGCTGAGTGAGTTGGTCCATGAAGGGTCTCAAACACTCATGTTCCAGGACTTTCAGTTTAGAAGGGGGCATGGAGCCAGGAGTAACCGGCTCCTGTTGGATGCAATTATGAGCAGGAGTCAAGTATTACTACCCCATGGGTCAGGAAATAAACTTCTTTCTCTTATATTTCAGAAGATGCCCTAAGAACAAACATCTGGAGCTTCTCTCAGGCTTAAGTTTGGTAGAAGCAGGGGCCCAAAGACCTAAAAGCTAGGATGTCTTGATGTTAAGCATGTGCTATCCTACTATACCTGTGGTCTTGTCTTATGACCTTTCTCCTCTTCAACTGCAATACTTCATCCCTTTAACAACTTTGCTATCTTTACTTGTATATTATATGCATTTTTATTATATATTTTTTTATATATTTTATATTTCATTTTATTACATACATGTATTATATATATAATATATAAATAGAGAATCAACTCATGTTCATCTTCCTCATTCAACGTTAGGAATTCTTTAAAGTTTAACACAGTCTTTCCTTCCTCAACCTCCACTAAGACTTGAGTCTCTGTCTTCTCTGTGGCTGTTGACTCAGTTCCCCAAAAAGCACTGCTGGTTGCTCTAATATCTGTATACAGATTCTTGCATTAGCTCATATAAAATTAATTCAGCTCAGATTTCCTGGGATACGACAGCCTGAGTGCCTGCTAGAATGCCATATGCAACACAGGTGCACGGGGGATATTTTTTTCCAGGAAAATTACATACATTGTTTTATATGAACTCAATGAACGGTGTCCTATGTCCTAAAAAGACACAAACCTGACAGCTTGGTCTCAGGGCGGCAGGTAGAATGACAAACGAAAGGTGTGCTGATCTACTCTCCCTCCCTCCATGCACATTCACGTACTTGCTTGCATTTGCTCCTGGGCATACCCTAAAACACTGCTCTCTGGAGAACTGAAAAGTCTAAACTGGTCACAAGGGGCAAATGGGTCTCAGTAAAACAATATATGACCATCTCAAAGAAAGGAGAATTTGAGATGTTTTATATGAAATGATGAATTGCAAACATGTGTTAACTGTTCTATTGATTTAAATGTCAATTTAGATAATAACAGTAATAGTATCCTCATCATTAGAACATACAATGGGAAACTGATCCATATTTTCTTTTTAAAGTTTCTATCTTATCATTAAAAAAAAACCCTTGAGAACTAAAAATTTATTCTATTTTCATAGACTATTGATTCCAAGTGATTTTTGATTCTCTTGTTGTATCACTCCACCACCCTGACAGCTGAATTAATCTAAAGCCAACAAGCATTTTCTAGGGTAATTGGTTTGGTTCATTTGCCATGTAGAGATCTGACTTTAGTCAGCCAAATGACAGTCTCATGGCATATTTAAAACATCCATATGTTCCAAGGACAGAAATAACCTCCTTCTTCATACTCTATTCAAGTAAATATTTCCTAGTAACATTTCTCAAGACAATATTGCTTCAGTTAAAAAACAACTGTTCCTTTGTATTCTTTTTAATACAATAAATGAGTATGCTTTGATCAGTGTGCTGGCTCAGCAAAATCTGTAAGAGGGAAGCAAGGAATACGTCTAACTGGGTCACATTTTTGTTACTTAGAAACTCTACCATTCTTCTCCACTTTAAAACTTACAATAACAAACACAACTTTTCCTTTTTTAGTGAAGAATGACCAAATAAACATCATCTTTTTGTGGAATTTAAACTAACATAAAAAGATCATTTTGGCTAAGTATGCAAGGAGGAATAAAATTCTTAAAAGACTTTGCACTCAGTTTTCTTACTGGGGTTTTCTAATGTATAGGAGCCTGGTTTTTCAAGTTTAATATTATGAGGAACGGGGTTCACAATGTCTAAGTTAAAAAGTTAAGTGAGATTGGAAGAAATGCTAAAGGTGGATGAGTGGATAGAGTTGTGAAATTTACACAGCCTTTCCTCATTTTAGAGATCTGTAAAGGGTTAGTTTCAATATGGAGGTCTGTGCAATCTAAATAAGATTTAAGTAGATAAGAGATATCAAACTTGGGTCAAAGCAAACCCTATCTAGAAAAATGTGAAATTCAGAGACTTTTCAGTGATTTCAATGATTAAGAGCCAGATGAGTGCCATAGGCATTAAGAGGAATAGAAATGAAAGGGAGGGAGAACGTGGCACACTCCACCTCCAGAGCTGGAGAACTGAGATTTCATGGCTGATACTATTGGGGATTGTGAAAGCTTTGGGGAAATAGCCGACTATAACAGACAAAGGTTTTGTCAAGATAAAGTGACTGAAGTGCAGGCTAAAATTTCATCTACTCCTTTACTAATTCTACAAATATTTATTGAACACTTACTATTTATTTGCCAGGCACTGTTCTTGGATCATGAGACACAGTAAATGAATCAGAACAAAATCCTTGCTCTCAATAGAGTATATGTTCTAGTTGGAATATAGGCAATTTAAAAAAAATAAATGAGATCATTAGTATGTTCAATGATGGCAAGTGTTAAGGAGGAAATGAAAAAGCAGGGAAGGAGGACAGGAAGTACAGAGCCTGAAGTTTTGGAAAAGGTGACCAGGGAAGAGACTAGCAAGGGGAAAATTCTTGAAGCAGGAGGCTACCTGCGTATTTATTTCATAGCTAATACTTCTGTTCCTGGAAATATAATGGGCTAAAAAATTGTGAACACTCCCTTTAGAAACATCTTTAAATGCTGGATATGATACAATAAATACCACCTGTATTAGATTTCTACATCTATGTAACAAATTACCTAATGCTGAACATAGCAGTAAGCATCCATTATTTCTCACAGCTTTTGTAAATCAAGAATTCAGGAGCAGCATTGCTGGCCTCTGCTGCCAAGTTGCTCCCTCACATAGTTGGAAAGTTGATGCTCGTTGTTGGTGGGAAGCCTCGGCTCATCCCCGTGTGGGCCTCTCCACAAGCTGCTTGGATGTCCCTACGACATGATGCAGTTTTCCCCTAGAGCAAGCCATCCCTGAGAGAGGCCAAGATGGCAGCTATAATGTCTTTATGACCTACCCTTGGAAGACACACATTGTCATTTCCACCGTGACCCTAGTGGGCACATGGTGTTAACAACCATGATTCAGTGTGGGAAGGAACTACACAAGAATGTGAACACCAGAAAGAAAGATCGCGAAAGGCCATCCCGGAAACTAGATACAACACCGCTGCATATAAAGAGGTGTGCAGTCAAGAAATAAGGAAAAACAGGCAAAAACCTTAGTGCTAAGCAGCACTAAATTAATAGTTACCCCCAAGGGATTTGCCTACCAGTCTCCATCTTCCCGGGTCTGAGGCATAATCTAACCCCAGCAGTTATTAATCATTAAGGCTTACATTCAGAAAGATAAGGATTTGGAATAAGAATCTAACCGTAGAGCTAGACCCCTGAA
Organism: Mirounga leonina; assembly: GCF_011800145.1. NCBI lineage: Eukaryota > Metazoa > Chordata > Mammalia > Carnivora > Phocidae > Mirounga > Mirounga leonina. The sequence goes on along the minus strand of NW_023270807.1, from coordinate 84,974,686 downwards.
AGTGTGACACACTTAGCAAAGGAAAGGAAAACAATAAGGGCCATTTTTATTGGGCTGAGTGCAGTGGGAAAAAAATTGTTCCCTAAGAATTTATAGCTACCGTCAAACCCTCATGTGGCTTCCAGTTTGGATTTACGCTTCTGGCAGGCACCAAAAAACCCCAGACTAAAGAAAATTTACAAACAGTGGTCCTGAGTTGGTAGCCTTGAGTTGTCCTGCAGAATCAATTATTAAGTCCTCTCTAGAGAAGCAAATTTTCAAACCATGATTTCTATGATTCCCATGTAGTATATACTTAATAGATATGAGCATCCATTACAAAATTATAAAGCACACAAAGAAACAAGGCTCTATGGATGAGCCTCAAAAGAAAATAATAAGCTACAGAATTGAATACTCAGGATTTCAGATTAAAAGACTATGAAAATAAAAATCTAATGTAACTGTTTTTAAAATAGTAAAAGAAATTTTAAAATAAAACAAACATGTGAAAAATGATCAGTCAGATTTGAGAAGAAATAAATAAAACAGTAATAACTACAAACTAGGGATAAGTAATAATTGTTATGGAACCTGGACTGGATCGCCTGACGGAAGAACCAAGCGGCACTCGGAGATCTTGGAGGAAAGGAGGTTTATTTAACACTGGCAGGCTCGGAGGATAGTGGTCTCCAAAGGTCTGAGACCCGAGCCCAAACAAAGGGGGCAATTTATACACTTCTACTTCCACATACTTGGCACTTTTAGTGCGTGTGCGAAGCGGGGCAGGGAGAAGGACCCGGATTGGTGCACGCAGGAAGCAGAGCAAGGAGAAGAACCCAGAAGAACCCCGGGCAAGGACTGGGACTCTCTTGTTGGCTTAGTCAACCATCTTAGGACACAGATTTTCCTTATCATTCCCCCCTTTGATGCCCCTTTAAACACCTAGTTTAGAGGGCATCATCTTTATCTTCTAAGGGGCGATAGTGAATAAGGAGTAAGTGGAGTCTGATTTTAGCAATTTGAGTAGTGATAAACCTAGTAAGGACATTAAGAATACAAGGACCAAATGCTACTATGAGGAGAAGCAATAGGAGGGGGCCGACGAGGGGGGCGAACCAAGGGAACCATTGTGAGAGGGAATCCCACCAAGTCGTCTGCTGGAATGCTTCCCACCGGCGAAGTACTCATTCCTGTAATTGGGTCAGAGTTTCTTGGACCACCCCCGACTCCTTAGCATAGAAACAACATTCCTCCTGTAAGAAGAGGCAGAGCCCCCCTTGCGTGGCCGTAAGCAAGTCGAGCCCACGCCTGTTTTGGAGGACCACTGAGGCCAGTGAATCGAGTTGGCACTGCAGGGCCAGGGCCGACTGAGTGAGGGCAGAAAAATCCGCTGTGAGTTGTTGAGTTAACCCCTAGTACTGAACCTGAGACATCCCAATGCCAGTGGCGCTGAGGATAACACCTGATGCGGCCAGCAGGCTCACGATAAGAGGGATGGCCGCAGAGGAACATCGGGGGTGGCTAGGAGGTCTCCATATGAGTGGGGCATTGCTCCCAGGGAGGACTGAAAGATCGGGTTAGAGACGGACAAGCATGCATGATCCATTTGCCAGTAACAGTGATATGACAGTTTGTCCCCCTTGCCTGGCCGGGCAAGCTAGAGGCAGTGCGGAGGAATAGCCCACCAGGTAGCAGAAGACCGGGACTGACTGGGGCCAGGAAAACCATGGTGAAATGCAGTCAGGAGCAGACAGCAGAGGGCCAGTAAAAGTGGGATCTCTGACCTTAGGTAGAGGGAGCCATCGTGGCTAACCCGTCAGCAGATGAAACCCGTGGACAAGTGAGTGCAGTAATACACCCTAGGGTGACCCAATAAGCAATAGCAATAGTCAGCCTCTGGGGGAAAGTCCAGTCAGGGGGGCAACAGTGTAGAGCCTGACTCCCAAGATGAGGAAAACCATGCCGATAAGAGCCAGGGACCACAGTGAGCAGGTGTCCATCAGTCGGTGGGGTCTCGTCGAAGGTGAAGCCGGAGTGGGTTCGTGAAATCTGGCTGGACTCTCCACTGGCGGGGCTCCTGTTCCGAATGATGAGCTATCTTCACCCTGGAGTGGTGGACCCACGGGGTGACACCTGAGACCTTGAGGGCAGTAGGGGTGATTAGAACAACAGTGTGGGGCCCTGTCCACTGCAGTGTGAGGGGGTCTTTCTTCCAATCTTTCACCCAAACTGAGTCCCCTGTCTGAAAGGAGTGTACCTGAGACCCTAAGGAGATTGGGGCCCTCTCAATGGTGTACTTTTGTAATTTATTCAGGGTGGCCCCCAGGGCCTGAAGCTGCTCCTGTATCCCTTTATCTCCAACCTGATGCACGTTTCCTGGAAGGCTTCCCAAGCACGGGGGAGGCCGTCCATATATTAATTCAAATGCGGAGACACCTGATGTCCCGGGCGTGCGGCAAGCACGCAGGAGAGCTAGGGGTAGCAGATCCGGCCATGGGAGGTTAGTCTCCTGACAAAACTTTGCTAAGGTTCCCTTGAGGGTGCGATTCATTCACTCTATTTTCCCTGAACTTTGGGGCCGGTAAGTGGTGTGGAGTCTCCAGGTGATGTTGAGAGATTTGGTCAAGACTTGTACAATGTCTGCCACAAATGCGGGTCCGTTGTCACTATGGATTGTTAATGGCAGGCCGAACCGGGGCACGATCTCCCACAAGAGGACTTTAGCTACTTCCCGGCTTTGCTCCGTCCTGGTCGGGAAGGCTTCGACCCACTCAGAGTATGTGCATGCTATTACTAGGAGATATCTGAACTCCCTGCTCAGCTGCACATCTGTGAAGTCTACTTTAGATCTTCGAAGGGGGTTGCTCCCATCCTCTGGACACCTGGCGGGGGCCGTGGTGCAGACCAAGCATTATTTTTAGCACATGTTATGCATCATTCACTCGTTGCTCGGCACAGTGCTGGCAGCTGACTGATGTAGTAGTGCTTCCTGAGAAGGGCTCTAATGCAGTTTTCCCCAGATGAGTGAGTCGGTGGTGTTCCTTGATTAGATGCCCTCCAATTGCTGTTGGAATAAAGATGTGCCTGTCTGGCATCATCCACCATCCCTTTTCAGTCGGGGTGGCTCCCTCAGCATGACCCATTCCTTTTCCTTTTTAGTGTAACTGGGTGGAGGGACTTCTTCCGGGGGTGCTAGGGCCATGGTGAGGGAAGGGGCTCTGTCTATGTCCTCACTGGCTGTGGTCTTGGCTACCTCATCTGCCAGATGACTTCCCCGTGCTATGGGGTCTTCTCCTTTCTGGTGTCCCTCACAGTGCAGGATTGCTACTTCCTTTGGAAGCCAGACGACTTTGAGGAGTCTCAGTATCTCCTCCTTGTTCTTGATAGCTTTTCCTGCTGCGGTTAGGAGGCCCCTTTCCTTGTAGATGGCTCCATATACATGTACAGTAGCAAAGGCGTGCCGAGAGTCAGTATAGATGTTGACTTGGCTTGCCTTCACCGAGGGTGAGGGCTCGGACTAAGGCATATAATTCAGCCCATTGAGCTGACCATCCAGCTGGTAATGCCTTTGCTTCTAGGACTTCGGTGGTTGTGGTTACTGCATAACCCGCTTTCTGGGCACCCTCTTGTAGGTAACTGCTGCCATCGCTGAACAGCATGAGCTGTGGATCCTTTATGGCTTGATCCCGCAGATCTGGATGGCTCACGTAGACTTCATCAGTCATCTCGGAGCAGTCACAGTCTGAAGTTTGCTGGATTTAATGTCCTTACTGTTTTGAGGGTGACCCATGGGTTTTCGCAGAGGAGCCTTGGTATTGTGCTAGCCGAGAGTTGGGAAGGAAGCAGTGCCCCTGTTCATTCATGAGGGATACAACTGTGTGAGGGATTTTGATGTTAAGTTCTTGCCCCAGGGTAAGTTTGTCTGCCTCCTTGATGAGTAGGACTGTGGCTGCCAGTGCCTTGAGGCATGGTGGTCATCCCCGCTGCCAGGGGGTCCAGCTTCTTTGACAGGTAAGCAACTGGCCATTGCCAGGGTCCAACAGTCTGGATGAGTACCCTGAGCACTATTTTTTCCTTTTCATGCACAAAGAGACTGAAGGGTTTTTCTACATCTGGTAGGCCCAGGGCTGGAGCCTGCCCCAGGGCGGTCTTTATCTCTGTGAAAGCAGCTTCTGCTTCCTCAGTCCAGGCAGGGGGTTCTCGATCTGGTCTCCCTAAGAGATCATAGAGGGGTCTTGCTATTGCCAAGAACCCAGGGATTCGGATGTGGCAGAATCCTGCAGCCCCCAGGAATTTTCGTAGGCCCCTTTTTGTCTGGGGCTGTGGCAGGGAGATGATGACCCTTTTCCTCTCCAGCCCTAGTTCTCTCTTCCCTTGGGTGAGGAGGAAACCAAGGTATCGGACTCTTGTTGGCAGATTTGTGCCTTCTTCCATGAGACTCAGTATCCTGAGTCTGACAGGAGCTGTAGGAGGGCCTTTGTGCCTTTTGTGCAGTCTTCTTGTGTGTTACTGGTGAGGAGGAGGTCATCCACATACTGGAGGGTGCATCGTGTGGCCTCTCTTGGGAAGCTGACAAAGTCTGCGGCCAGCCCTTCCCCAAAACGGTTAGTGAGTTTTTAAACCCCTGTGGGAGATGCGTCCAAGTCAGTTGCATCTGGCGCCCTGTATCATGTTCAGACCATTCAAAGGCAAACAGTGGTTGGTTCTGGGGAACTAAGCGGAGGCAGAAGGCATCCTTCAAATCTAGGCAAGTGAACCATCTGGCTGACCCCGGGATTTGGCCGAGGAGGGTGTATGGATTTGGGACCACTGGGTGCAGAGAGATGGTCACCTTGTTGATGGCCCGCAGGTCTTGAACTGGTCAGTATCCCCCTCCTGGCTTCTTGACTGGCAGGAGTGGGGTATTCCAGACTGACTGGCACTTGACTAGAATGCCTGCTTCTTTGAGTTTGGTCAGATGTTCTTGGATGCCTGTCTTAGCTTCTTGTGGAAGGGGGTATTGCCATTGCCTCCGAGGTTGGGCTCCTGGGATCCATTCAACAACAATAGGGGCCCGATTCCGGGCTAGTCAAGGTGGGTTGTTTTCAGCCCATACTGAAGGGAAGGCAAGTCTGAACTCTGGCAGGCTGCTTAGTTGGGCCTGGGCGCAGAATAGCCTCCATTCTTCTTCCCTTGGCACGGTAATTGCTAGTATTAGAGACCCCGTCTTCTCTTGCCTTGGGTTCAGTTGGAGGCTAGTGTGTCCAGGAGGTTATCTGAGCCCTAGGCTTGGAGAGTATGTCTTGGCCCAGGAGAGGGATGGGGCAATCAGGCAGATAAAGGAATTCATATTGGACCTTGTGGCCCCCAAGTTTGCACTGGCAAGCCCGGCAAAAGGGCTATTGTATTGCCCGCATCCTGGTGGCCCCAAGGATGGTCACAGTCCTTTTGCTGAAAGATGCTATTGGGGAGGTGACAACAGAGTGCTCGGCCCCAGTATCAACCATAAAAGTCGCTGGTTGCCCCCCCACCTTCATTTTGACCGTGGGCTCATAGGGGCCAAGGAAGAAAGAGCCTGGTCCCCCTCAGTCTGAGTCCATTCCTGCAAGGCCTATGAGGTCCTCCTCTCAGGGTTCTTCCTTGTAGCGGCTGGGCTTTTGAGCCTTTCCCCGGCTCGTACATTAGTTTTTCCAATGCCCTTTCTCTTTACAGTAGGCACATTGATCCCTTGCCAAGGGGGTTCTGGGCTTCCCCCCTTTCGGTGGTTGGGGTCTTCCCATCTTTGTGTTGTCCTTTTCTTTCAGGGCAGTGGCAAGTAGGCTGACTTTCTTTTTCATCTTTTTGTTGGCTTCCCGTTCGGCTGCAACCTCCCTGTTCTCGTAGACCTTATTGGCAATCTCTATTAGTTGGGTAATGTTCATTCCAGCAAAACCCTCTAGTTTCTAAAGTTTTTTTCTGATGTCTGGGGTGGCCTGAGCCATGAAGGAGGTGTTTACCATCTGTTGGCTTTCCTGTGCCTCGGGGTCAAATGGAGTGTATATCCTGTAGGCTTCACATAGTCTTTTGTAGTAGTCCCCGGGGGACTCCCCTGGTTGTTGAGTGACTGAGGATACCTTAGTCATGTTCATGGGTTTCTTAGCTCCTGCCCGGATTCCCCAGAGGAGGGCCTCCTGGTAGCGGTGGATGTGGGCCTGTCCCTCGGTTGTGGTGAAGTCCCATGCTGGGTGCTCTTTGGGTGCGGCCATATTAGCCCAGGCAGCAGGGCTGATGACTCCCACTCGTACATGCTCTTCCAGGTACTGCCATGCACCTTTCATTATTCTCCCCCTTTCCTCTGTGTTAAACAGGGTGCGGAGTAACTGTTGGCAGTCTTTCCAGGTTGGCTGATGAGTCTGGAAGAGGGATTCTATGAGGTCTACCATAGCCTGTGGTTTCTCAGAGTAGGATGTTATGTTTCCAGTTGAGGAGGTCAGTGGTGGAGAAGGGCTGATAATACATCATGGAACAGCCAGGTTGGACCATCCCATCTTCATTGTGCCTCTTGGGTTCCCACATCTCTCATACCGGCATTTGGAGGGTGCTTGCACCCGGCCTGGGGCGCAGCCTGGCTGCTGGTCCTGGAGAAAGTGGATCTTTAGGGCCTGGGGCGCCGGTGGATCCTCTGGGCCTGGGGGGACTGGTAGATCCTCTGGGCCTGGGGGTGCCAGTGAAACCGATGGCGGCAGAGTGTCTGGAGCTGAAGGGCTAGGTGTAGGTGGTCTTGGGGGTACATACAGTGGGGGCAGGGTTGGTTCGTCCTTGGGATCTCCAGCTAGGATTTGTGGAGACTGGGGCTTTGGCTGATTTTCTTTAGGTCGCTTGGATGAGGCGATTAAGACCCTGGCCTGTCCCTGCCTATTGCAAGCTAATCGCACCCCGGGTGGTAAGGGTCTGAGCAATTCCTAGCCAGGAGTCAATGTACGGAAACTGGTCAGGGTGTTCTGGTTCTCCTGTTACGACTCGCCATACTTGACAAATCACTGGGACATCCACACATCACTCACACATTCACATTCCAGAAGTTATTACATTCCCTCCCTGGGAATCCCTACCTGGGAGACCTCTAAGAGGTTTCTGGGAGGTGATCAGGCTCCCCTTCCACCCAATGGGGGTGGGCCTATCTGGGGCCTGAGGCCCCAGGCCTTACCAGAATCCGATGTCAGGACCAGGTCCTCACCTGCCAAGTCTCCTCGAGTCCAGCGGGAACAGCGGAGTGGGGCCAGCCCGGGGCGACTGGGGTGGGAGACTGCCGAAAATTAGGCAGGGTGCGCCTTCTCCGTTATGATCCCTCATTCAGTCACCGCCCCGTGTGGCCCCAAACTGGTGGCAACAGTGGGCCAGCGCGGTTGGGTTTCCTGGTCAGGGAACCAAATGTTACGGAACCTGGACTGGATGGCCCAATGGAAGAACCAAGCGGCATTCGGAGATCTTGGAGGATAGGAGGTTTATTTAACGCCTGCGGGGTCAGAGGAGAGTGGTCTCCAAAGGTCTGAGCCCCGAGCACAAACAAAGGGGGCAATTTATACACTTCTACTTCCACGTACTGGGCACTCCTGGCGCATGTGCAAGGTGGGGCAGGGAGAAGGACCCGGATTGGTGTGCGCGGGAAGCAGAGCAGGGAGAGGAACCGGGAAGATCCCTGGGGTAAGGACTGGGACTCTCTAGCTGGCTCAGTCAGCCATTTTAGGACACGTATTTTCCTTATCATAATAATCAAAATTACAACCTCACTGGGCCCTCTTACGTGTCGCATGTCAGAGTGAGGAGGTAAACAAATCCTGTCCTTAAAAGCAATCATAAAGCTGGCGAAACATATGATCATTTCAATAAGCACAGAAAAAGCATTTGACAAAATTAATACCACTTTTGATAAAAATATCTCAACAAGTTAGAAATAGAAAAAAATTTTCTCAACTTGATAAAGAGCATCTATGAAACACTTATGGCTAACATCATACTTAATGGATGAAAGACTGAATGTTTGTTCCCTAAGACCAGGAACAAGGCCAGGATGTACACTCTCATTATCTCTATTCAACACTGTGTTGGAGGTTCTTGTAAGAAATAAAAGACATCCAGTTTGGAAAGGGAGAAGTGAAGCTGTATTTATCCTGATGACACGATCCTATATCCAGAGAGCCCCAGGGATTCCATTAGAATTAATATACAAGTTCAGCTAAGTTGAATGCAAGATCAATACACAAAATTCATTTTTATTTCTATATTCCATCAACAATCTGAAAATAAAATTAAGAAAATAATTCCATTCATAATGTTACCATCTGTTGGCTTTCCTGTGCCTTGGGAATTAAAAACCTAGAAAAAGAATTAAAAACCTAGAAATAAATTTAATGAAAGAATGCAAGATAGGTAGATAAAAAACTAAAATTTGGCTCAGAAAATATATGGAAGATCTAAATAAATGGAGAGACATTTCATGTTTATGGATTGGAAGACTCAATATTAAGATGACAATTTTCTCCAAATTCTCTCTAGCAGAAGAATTGCAGAAATCGACAACCTGATCCTAAAAAATATTTGGAAATGCAAAAGACCAGAATACCTAGAACGGTTTTGAAAAAGAAAAAAAAGTTGGAGAACTTAGAATTCCTGATTTCAAAGAATAATATAAAACTACAATAATCAAGACAATATAGTATTGGCATAATAATAGACCTATATAGATCAATGACACAAAATTTAAAGTCCTAAAATAAAGCTTTACATTTATGGTGAATTGACATTTGAAAACAGTACAAAGATAATTCCTTGGGGAGAAAAGATAGTCCTTTCAAAAAATAATGCTGCGACAATTGACTACATGCAAAAAGAGAATCTAGACCCTTATCTCATACCATACGCAAAAATTAATTCAAATGGATACAGACCTAAATGTAAAAGTTAAAATTTTAAAATTTTGCCCTATGTGTGTTGTCTGCTTAGTTTTCTATGTATTTGGCATAGATCTATCCTTAAATTCTCCCAGAAGTATAAATTCCTTCTCAATACCTCGAACATATCAAGTATCCTATCAATTTCAGAGTTTTGGAAGTTCTTCTGGGCCTTCTGTTCTGTGCCAGTGTGGATTGATTTCTTTCTATGACAGAGTTGTCATCTCTGGATCTCTCTCTGTCAATTCTTGAGTGTGTGTGGGGGGGTTCTCCCTTTGTTTCTTCCATGTCTTAAACTCTGATTCATGTCTCCACAACCATCGTATCTCTCACTTTCTTCCCTAAAGAATGTTTATGTGAGAAGATGCGAAGGAGATCAATTTCTGAGATTTTGCAAGTCTGGAGATTCTTTATTGGTCCCTCATCCTTAACTGTTCATTTGCTGGGTCTAAATGTTTAGGTGGCAAATAATCTTCAATAAGAAATTTGATGACTTTTCTCTAATGACTTTATAGGTTTCTAATCAGCAATTGGAAAGTTTGAGCCAATCCAATTCTCACTTTTTTGTTTTTTAAAAATTTTGTTTGTTTATTTATTTATTTATTTGAGAGAGAGAGAGCACGAGCAGGGGGAGCGGCAGAGGGAGAAAGCAGGCTCTCCGCTGAGCAGGGAGCCTGATGCAGGGCTGGATCCCAGGACCCTCTGCTCATGACCTGAGTGGAAGGCAGACATTTAACCGAATGAGCCACCCAGGTGCCCCCAACTCTCACTGTTTTATGCAATGTTTCCCCCTTCTCTAGCAATTTTCAGATTGTTTTCACCCCATGTTTAGTGATTTCATGATGATGTTCTCTGGTGTAGTTTTATTTTCATCCTTAGTCCAATGAACCCACATCTACAGTTCTGGGAGATTTTCTTTTCTTTTTTTTTTTAAGATTTTATTTTTAAATAATCGCTACACCCAACGTGGGCCTCAAACTCTCAACCCAGAGATCAAGAGTCCTAAGCTCCACTGACTGAGCCAGCCAGGGGCCCCTCTGGGAGATTTTCTTGACCAACTTGATAAATCCTCTCCTCTCCTCTCCGGTCAAATTGCTCTGCTTTCTAACTATTTTTCTATTATTTGGATAGAAACTTTTTTGCTTATTTGGTGTTATTAAAATTGTTGTTTAGCATCTTATTTTCATTTCTCTCTCTTTTTTTCTTTTGGCTTTTTTCCCCTAGGTTTTTGTTTTCAACATTATCTTCCAAGTCTTCTTTTGAGCTTTTCTTTTATGGTATTTTATTTTTAATCTCCCAGACTCCTTTTATTATCTGATTGTTCCTTTTAACGGCATCCTGCTATTATTTCACAGATGTTATATTATTTCTTAGCTCTCTGAGGATATTAATGATAGATTTTTGTTGTATTTTGTTTTCTCAGGAATAGTTTGATTACTCAAGTTGTATTGTTTTGATGATTTGGTTTTTTCTTTCTTTCTCTTTTTCCTTTAGTCTCTGTCTTTCATCTTAGAATAGTAGAGGATTTCCTCAAATAACCCGTGATCCTTTGCAGCTCACTTATACCAAAAGCTGGGGAGTTCAAGGAAAAGTTCTAGAACCTAGTGGGACTTGTACACTATGGTCTTCATGGCAGGGCGTGATCTGACAGGGCAGTTTTATTAGGGGGTCCTCAACATTAATATCTTCAGGCTGAGTAGATTCTCCAGTGAATAACCTTCTGCCTAGAGGGTGTAAGTGAGCACTCAGGGTTCTAGAAGCTGGCAGAGAAAGAAGGACTATAGTCTGACATTCCGTACTTCACTTATTCTCCCTCTTTCCTTCCAGAACTCCTGCCCTCAGCCCTGCCTAGTCACCTCACCCCCATCCCCATTTAGAGTTGTTGTGTTACACTTTCTGGAGAGTAAAACTTCAGTGTGGGGCTGGAGCACAAGAGGGATCATGAGGCAGAGCTGAGTGGAAGAGAGAGAGGGAAGTAGTTGCCTCTAGCTTCCTAAATTTCCAAACATCCTTCATATTTTCACTGTCTTCCCCACACATCAGCTCCACTTGCAGGGCTATCTGGAGTCCACAGGGCTGGGCCGTTTGGAGATTCTGGGATTTAAGTCACATTTTTCCTGGACTGACTGCCAGGTGAGGCTTTAGTTTTCTCAAATTTGCTAAGTCATTTACCATTGATCCAGGTGCTTTATGGCTTTCAAAAGTTTGCTGTTCTTTTCCCCCTTTACATTCTCTTTTTCTTTGTGGGGGTAGGGCTTTGAAAAATTGTGTTAGTGGGTTTAGGAAAGAGGGAGTCCAGGCAAATTAAGTGTTCAGTTGACCATCTTTATTTGGAAATGTGTTCTATTATTCTTTTTTTGTTTGTTTTAAGATTTTTATTTATGTATTTGTCAGAGAAAGAGAGCACATGCAGGGGAAGCAGCAGGCAGAGGGGACTCGATCCTAGAACCACACAGGACTCGATCCCAGGACCCTGGGATCATAACCTGAGCCAAAGGCAGACGCTTAACCGACTGAGCCACCCAGGCGCCCTATGTTCTATTATTCTTTATGTCATTTTGTGTGCCAGAAAGTTTTCATAATTTAAATTAATTAATTGGAAGGATTTCACACTCAGAAATAGAGACATTCAGGGCAAGACTGGTGGTGGGTCATCAGGAAGGGGATTTATGTATCTCAACAGTGACACCGTATTGTCAGAGCCCCCATTCTCTGCCATACAGAAAAACTACATTTCTCCTGATCTCAAAAAAAATTCCTATCCTTTTCTCGATAAAAATATAGACAATAAATAAAAATACTTTTTGGACTTTTGTCTTGCTACACACTTTACTCCACTTTTTTGAGAGTTGATACTGAATAGTGATTTAGTAAATTAGGAATAAAGAAGCAGTAAAAAATAACCCAAACATTCACATTTTAAATTTCCAGAATTAATGATTAGTTCAAAATGAGTTCCTAGGTCTACAGACTTGTGTTGTAACTTTCTTATAAATGAAATCGCTATTTCAGAACTCTCTCAGGAACTAGATCTTTCCATTAGGTTAGAGGGCAAAACCATGCAGCTCACAGGAAAGCGAGTGTTTTGCAAGTGATGTCAAAAGCCTTCGGGAGAGTCTGCACGTCTGAGAGGGGCTTTATTCATGCAGGTCCAACTCGAGGGTCTCAAGCAGTCAGCACTCAAGAGACAGGCAAGGAAAGGTCCGCCTCTGATTTCAGCGAGCGTTGCGATCCCGGTAACCCCCGTAACTCCGCCTGCAGGCTTGTCTGCCCCGGTTGGTGAAAATTCACACTTCAGGTCCAAGCTGCTGGTTTGGTTAGTCTGCTGGCAAATTATGTGAAGCCCAGCTCATCCAGGGAGGTTGGGTGGGGCCCCTTGGCCTTCTCACTCTTTCCCTTTGATGTTCTTTTTTTTCTGGAAGTCTTCACCTCTGTGTTTACGGTTAACGACATGCTGGGGTAGACCACTTCTCTTGTAACCCTGTTATTGGAGTCAGCCGAGGTCAACAGAACTCTGCGTGCTTTTAATTACAGGGGTTTGAATTTTTTTTTTTTTTTCCAGCTTTCCTGTATTTTACTTTCAGTCACTTCTGCTGTACTTTTCTCCCTCTCCACTGACTTCTAATTCCGAAGGAAGCCTACCTTTCATTAACGACCAACGAAATGGGAACAATAGATAACTTCAGGAGTTCTTATTTACAAGTGTGAATTAACTGGACAAAAGGAATATATTTGCCATGCAAGAACAGGTGCACTGGCGGATGCAAACAAAAAAACTGCGTGGCGTGACTAACATTCCATGGTTTTGTTCTAGAGACATTATTTCTAGGAGTCAAGAACAGTTTTGTCTTTAGGCCTATTTATTTATTTTATTTAACATGTACTTATATAGTACTTCCTAGTGCCAGTCTTCAAGGACTTTGTAAGTATGAACTCAATCTTATGAGATAACTATTAATGTTATGCACATTTTATAAGTGATAAAAAATGAGGCACAGAGAAGTTCACTAACTTCCCTAAGGTTGCACAGCTGTCAAGTGGCAGGGCTGAGATTCAACTCCAGGTGGTCTCCTACTCCAGAGTCCATGCTCTTTATTTATTTATTTTTAAGATTTTATTTACTTATTTGACAGAGAGAGATTGATCACAAGTAGGCAGAGCGGCCGGCAGAGGGAGAAGGAGAAGCAGGCTCTCTGCTGAGCAAGGAGCCCCATGCAGGGCTCGATCCCAGGACCCTGGGATCTTGACCACAGCCAAAGGCAAATGCTTAACTGACTGAGCCACCCAGGGGCCCCTATGCTCTTTATTTTCTAAAAAATTGAGCCCATACCTTGTTACCTATAGGTATACTCTGCTCGTAGAAAGAAAAGGAAGGAAGACAGGGACAGAGAGAGAAAAAAACAAGGAAAGAGGGAAGGGGGAGAAAGAGAAAGAAGGACTGGTGAGGAAGACAATCATAAATGACAGTGATGAGTCACTGTCATCACTATCATCACAAGCTGGGTTTATTTCATACGACACCATACATTTAGAGAATGTGCCATTTGAAAATGCTTCCAGTATAATCCTATTTATGCTACAAAGCAAACCATACCTGTACTTGCAAGCAGTGAAATAATGCCTTAAAATCTGAATCTGCTTTAAACTGAACGTTTGAATTTGCTGAGTAGACTAAGATTGTGGGGGAATATTTTTCAGGATATGCAGAAGCTTCTCAGTAACTGGCTGAGGAAAAAAAAATATGTAGCCAAAGAAAGGATTCAGTTTCTACCATGTTCCTAAAAACTATATTCTGTTTTCAAGTGTAGCCTTGATAGCTGAGTTTTAACTTTTGCAAAAATGTGTTAAATAGATCTTAGAAAGATGCTGTACGTGCAGGCATGTTTTCTAGGCACAGAGAGCTATCCCATAACATGTACATATTCTTAAACATGTGGTTATGAAATGCATTGTGAAATTAGAGAGGCATTTTAACTCTGTGTGTGTGTGTGTGTGTGTGTGCGGCGGAGGCAGGGGGTCTGGAGAGTGAGGTCCGGATGCAGAAGAAATCAGACTGCGGAAGTGAAGCTGGAACCCTGGGACCCAAAGAATAATTGTGTGTGAAGCGATTTGAGTAAATAGAAGACAGGAAGAGATGACAATATTTATGTAACAAAGCTAATCATTCAAAATGTCATACCCAAACATTCACTTGGTTGACTGAATTTACTTCCTAATAAATTAATTTGATAATTTAGACAGCTGTGCTTTGGGGTATCACGTAACAAAATGCATGAGCATTTCAGACCTCTGTGAAGATTATAGTCCAGTCCTGCTCAAAACGGCACATCTCCATTTGTTTCTTTAGAGCTTAGATGCATTATTTCTTTATGGTGGTTTAAAGTTTGTGTCTTGGCTCCACTAAGAGTATCTTGATGCAGTTCTTTCTTGTATAAATACTCTTCCCTCAAATTTTTGTTTTGTTTTAGTTAGTCTCCATGTACTGATAATTCTTACCACATGGAGCAAAACATTTCAACACTTTATTTATTTAGGAAAATGGAGGCCCTTATTTTGTTCTTTCTTTTGATAGAGCTCAAAAGAAGAAAGTGATAGTACTTCAAAAATGGTTTTATATTAAAGAAAAATGTGTTCCATATCCACTTCAAAAGGGAGAAAAAAACCTGTCAGGTTTTTGACTACCTAGAATTTGATTCATCTTCTAATGCTTCCTGAGTTACTTAAATTGCTAGAATGTAAGCTCCATGAGGGAACAGATTTTTTGTTTTTTATGAGTTTTGTTCAGTGAGATATTGCCAGTGTCTAGACTTACAGGCACAGTGGGATGCAATCTAAATAAAAAAACTCACAAATTTCAAATAAAAAATATTTCAAGGGATTAATCCTGATGAATTAAGGAAGTGTTCTTTTATAGGCCTGTGTAAACATGATGGTTTCTTAGAAAGGTTTGGCTTCACAGTACGAATTTTCTTTTTATGTTTGCTTATTTAAAAGTTCTCACAAAAATCAGCTGATCTAATAATTTTTAAACATTGGTAAAAATACAAAAGCTTCTAAATCCTGGTAGCTATTTACAGAAAGGGGAATAAATTAACTTCTTCATTATAGAATGTATACTGTGAACATTTCTAGCAATTTGAGTCGTGTTTCTTAATTTTTAAACTGTTCTTTCTATAAAAACCACAATTTGCTTAGACTTTCTGATTTTAAAGTTCTGCTGCTCCCCAACCCAATACTGTCTTGTACATGGCGATCATCCTACTAACCAAACTGCATCAAAGACTGCTTATAATCTGACCTTGTATTAAATATACACTTTTAAATTTTATTTTAATCCTTAACTTTCTTTTAGATAAGCTCTACTCCTACTATCTTCGTTTTGCACCAACTTGTTTTCCCCTCCCATCAATATGCTAGTTAGCTGGGCAGAGCCGTCTTGGATAATCTAGTTAAGTTTCTGCTTTCTGGTAGAACATTCCAAGCATCTATTCTCCGCGTTTAGAAAGAGAGCTTTCTTTTTCTTTTTCTATTTTTAAACATTTTATTTATTCATTTGAGAGACAGAGAGTGAGTGCACAAATACATGAGTGAGGGGGAGGGGCAGAGGGAGAGGGACAAGCAGCCTCCCTACTGAGCAGAGGGCCTGATGCAGGGCTGGATCCCAGGACCCCCAATCATGACCTGAGCCCAAGGCAGATGCTTAACTGACTGAACCACCCAGGCACCCCTAGAAGGAGAGCTTTCTATTTCTATTGTGAAAAACCACAAACTAGCCAAATCAGGGCAATGACCATAATTGATGGAGAGTTACCTTGAAATGGGATATCGAGGCAGGTGGACACAGATCAGGCTGAGACCATGTGATTGATGTTGACAGGACTCTGATATTCCCCTTGACCCTATCCCTTACTTCTCCCTCTTCTGACTCATTCAGTGGGATTCAATCTGCTGCTTTTTCTAGTTCTCTCTTTTTCCACTCTTGGTCACCAAAAAAACATATGGAATTCACACCCCGTTAGACAAACACTTTTCAGGTAATTTCTTCATATTAAAGGGGTCATTTGCTTCATTAGGTAATTCAGAATTGACGATAAGTGTGCTTTAAGAAATTACTGTCGTCAGGTTTATCAGTTTGCCGAACTTCGCCACTCTCAAATAATGTGCTTTTTATTACATGGTGTTTGCTTTTGTTCCCAGTGATTTAGAGAATTCAAATTAATGTTCTTTATTCAGTATTAAATTATTATTTCCTTGGGAAATGAATTGATCCAGGAATTTCTGTAAGACCGAATTAAGGCATCACTTTTAAAGAGGGGGGAAAGAGTGGAGCAGGGGATGGTCTGTTGTGGCTGATCATGTGGCTTCCTCTTTGTGGGAGGCAGGTCAAAGTGATCCCATAGGTCAAGACAATTCCCTTTCCTGGAATACTTAGACCTCTTAAATATTTTTTACATGGATAAACCTACCCTCCAAGGGTAGATATTTTGGAAATATTTTCAAATCAAAACATTGGTTACGACAGTGAAAAAAGCCTTTCAGCAATATGAGAGATACAGAAATAATATTTTGTTTCTCTGGTTTATATCCCAAATCATATTTTTTGACTTCCTTAGATTTTTTTTCTGACTTTACAGACCTGCAAATAGGTAGCAATAATAAAACCTTGTCAGTTTTTTTAAAAGACATGTTTTCAAAATATTTCATACACATTAACTGGTTAATGCTTTTAGTCACGGTCTGAATTATCTAAATGCCTTCACTCTCTAATGTCACTAGGAGTCACAAAATAAACCTACAATTTGAAAAAAATGCGATCAGGGCTATTTTCTCCATAACTTTTTGCTGCTGTGAATTCTAAGCACTAATTACATACTTGAGAAAGAGAGCTAGATTATTTATTTTTTTCTAAGTTGTTCCTTACGAGACATTAACTCTCATTTTATGTTTGTGAAGTTTGAGTTTTCAACACCTCTAGTTGTCCTTTTCCTAACATCTGAAAAAAGGAGAAAAATGGATTGGTAATTTCCATTCCCCCTAACAAAAATAATTGAATTACCTTAAAGTGTGTGTGTGTGTTTGTGTGTGTGTGAGAGTGTAGGGGGGGTGGGGAGGAACAGAGAAATAAAATATAAAAAGATGGCTCACTTCCTTCAATTTCACTCCAACTTACTTCCCCTCTTCACATCATGTTCCTCACCATTAAATTTTCATATGTTCCATTGCTCTATGATCAATTTCAGCATGTAGCCATTCCTCTGGGAACTCAGTAACCACATAAAGTTTCAGAGATTTCTGACAAGGAAAGCTCTAAACATCTGTAGCAAATTGGTTTTCTGTGGGGTTTTTTGTTTGTTTGTTTGTTTTTTTATTCAATAAAGATACTATCAATAGAGTGGCTTGATAAGAGATATAAACATTTTCTAGGATCCATAACAGTTTATGGTAGTAAAAAATATTTCCTATTATAAGGGATTTCTTCCTTCACGATTGAGAGAAGATCCTGTTGTCTTTGCTCTTATATCAATCGAAAAGCAATTTTCTCCCTCAATTTCCTCCAAATAGACAACACTACTGACCTCTTAGTTATTCGGAAGCTCAAATGAGACAGTTCATGTATCATATTTGAAGCACTTAATAAATGTATTATTATTATTGTGATGATCATTATCCTTATTATGGTTTTACTCCCAAGAGTTACAACACCTGGCTCTGTCCATAACCTCACCTTAATAGTTATTCTTTATTCTTTAAATGTCTCAAGCTCACTGTTGAAATTTGTTTTTTACCAAATACTAATTTCCTTAAATATGTTGGAAGAATAAAAAGTAGAGAAGAAGAAGGCATTGTGAATACATGGTATTCTCCCCAAAGGTAGGGCTCTTTAGAAATTACCCTTCTGGTCATCCTCCTGTTTCTCATTATTACTGGTCGTTTTACTCCTAAGGCTAATTTTGTGATGGCCTGGGGTTTTGATACTCTGTTTTGGTAAGCTCTGCTATAAGTGAGGTGACAGTAATTATCTGGTCAGTTATAACAGTGACAGTCAATCCGATTATTTAGTTTAAAATGTATAGCTTTTTGGGCGCCTGGGTGGCTCAGTTGGTTAAGCGACTGCCTTCGGCTCAGGTCATGATCCTGGAGTCCCGGGATCGAGTCCCGCATCGGGGTCCCTGCTCGGCGGGGGGTCTGCTTCTCCCTCTGACCCTCCTCCCTCTCCTGCTCTCTGTCTCTCATTCTCTCTCTCAAATAAATAAAATCTTAAAAAAATAAAATAAAATAAAATGTATAGCTTTTTAAAAAAATTATCTAAATGAGGGAAAAGATGACTTTGAAGACCAAATTGCATTTATGTGAGGCTAAATTAATTTATCTCTAATTTCAAAGTTAGTTAATCTTTAATTTCTTTAACTTCTGATACGGATCTTTAAATGCAGAGATTTTCAAAGGATTAAGACTAGAGCTTCAAGGGGCTCCTGGGTGGCTCAGTCGTTAAGCGTCTGCCTTCAGCTCAGGTCATGATCCCAGGGTCCTGGGATCAAGTCCCGTATCAGGCTCCCTGCTTAGCGGGGAGTCTGCTTCCCTCTCTGCAGCTCCCCCTGCTTGTGCTCTCTCTCTCTTTCTCTGACAAATAAGTAAATAAAATCTTAAAAAAAAAAAAAAAGACTAGAGCTTCAGTTTACAAATGAGAGGAAATAAAAGCTTGCAGCACGGGAAACAAACACATTTTTCTTCTTCTTCTTCTTTTTTTTTTACATATATATGTGTATATATTTTGTTTTTCCAAGAAAATGATCTGGTTCATAATAAATACTTTGTGTTAGTTATGTTGCTGTAATGATTTTTTTTTTTTAAGATTTTAAGATTTTTTTTTTTTTTAAGATTTTATTTATTTATCTGAGAGAGAGAATGGGAGACAGAGAGCATGAGAGGGGGAGGATCAGAGGGAGAAGCAGACTCCCCGCCGAGCAGGGAGCCCGATGCGGGACTCGGTCCCGGGACTCCAGGATCATGACCTGAGCCGAAGGCAGTCGCTTAACCAACTGAGCCACCCAGGTGCCCTGCTGTAATGATTTTTATTAATCCTTTTGAGTTGTAGTCTCTCTGAGGGCAGGCACACAGTCCCTTCCTGTTATAGGATTCCATATCCTGCTCCTAGCTTCTCACAGGCCCTCTGCCTTTGCCCCTCACCCCAGGTACAATCTCTTCAATGAGTTTAGTTTTTCAAAAGCTGAGAAGAGCTGTAGACTTTAGGCTTTTGGTTTTTGGTCTTTGAGGACCAGGCTAAAATCTCGGTAAAAGGAATTACAGTATTTCAAGGGGGTGGGGTGGTTGGAGGTAGAACACAGAAAGGACAAACTGGGATGTCAATGACTTGTCCTGCCTCAAGTGCCATGAAGAAAAGGTACAGGGCGCCATGAGAAGCTATAAGACATTATCCTCCTGACAACTCCATGAAGCAGGTATGCGATGCAGGTAACAGACGCAGGTGGATCTCAGCTAGGCTTTTGGGGGTGGGGAAGGGTGGATTTAGACACACAGACTCTCTAGAATAACAAATTGACAACAACTGTAAAGTGTAATTTTGAACATGGCAAAAACAACCCCACCAACCAAACACACAAGTATATTCACCTTTACATTCTCTCAGTCCCTACACATGGCCATATTTTGACATGATTGTAATTATGACATTCAGACTACTTTGCATAGGGCTTTTTCTTACTTAACGTATTATGATGGGCCTTTCCCTGTGTGTCCATCCTTATAATTAGCATTTTCAACTACTGCAAGAGATTGCTTGTGAAGTGGGCCATGATTGGCTTAGCTATTATTCTTCTGTTGTTGGACTTTGGTGCTTTCCAGCCTTTCATGATCATAAATAATACCGCACAGCAGGCTTCTCCAGAGAGCTCTTGACCTCTGATGAATCCAGAAGATAAAATCTCAGGGGCCAGAAGCATGGGGCTGTGGGTCACACAGAACTGGACTGGATTTCCCTGTGGGGAAATCTGGCTCCATTCCCTGTGGAGCTTGGTCCTCAATTCGGTGTTTTCAACCTCTGGCTCCAGTCAACCCCTTGAGGCAGGGCCTCTGTACTTGCTGTTCCTTCTGGAACACCTTTCCTGCGGATCTTCCTAAGCATCTCCCAGGCAACATCCAGACCTCAGCTCAGAAGTCATCTCCTTAGAGGTGCCTTCCGGCGCTGCCCAACTCTCCTGTTCCCACACTTTGGCCCATTACCCTCTTTTATTTCCCTTCTCAGCTCCTATTGCTCTCTGGAACAGTGTCAGCCCATTTCTCATGGCCTGTTCACTGTCTCTGGCAGAACTGTGGGTGCAGGAGGGCCGGCAAGAGTCCTGTCTGCTCTCCCCGCAGCCTGGTGCACCCCAGGACCCTGGCACTGAGATGAGATGCCTCCTGCTGGGGTCTCCTACCTGCCCCGCCCCGCCTCCGAATTCTTCTTTATCCAAGCATTGATTAGAGAGCTTCAGAGCCTTATTTAACACTCATTCCCAGACTACGTCTTATATTTGCCAGTTTCCACATGGAAAAATAATTGCTAATTATTCCAGTTTTTTACTTAAGGGAACCTCTTTTCATTAGTTATTATGCCTAGTGATGACTGTAATGACTTCAGTGAACTTTTTGGATAATTGTGTTTTTATATTTATACATCTGGTCTTTATGGGTTTTTTTTTTCCATTATAGTACAGATTTCTTTAAATTTTTCCAAAACCACATGTGGAATTTTGGAATCAAGTGGTACTGAATCATCTCATCCTCAGCGTGGAGCCAACTTTGTATTCAGTTTTGAACTGATAGTGGTTGCTCATTTCATCAAAGCACACAGGCTTTTCTTTTAATTGATGGCCGTAGAAATATGAGCACACAGAAGCACAAGTACTTACTAAATCTGCGTAACTAGAAGGAGACTATCTGGGGGTCCCTAGACTCGGGGAGAATAGCACTGTATTCACATTGCCTTCCTCCTCTCTATTCTTTCTCCAAACATGTTTACGGAGGTTAGAACTTGGTAAAACCAATACCAACGTTGGTAAAACCAATACCAAGAATTAACTGTTAAGAGAAGGATGTGGAAAGAGCCCAACGTTGTTATTAATTGTGCCAGGCACCCAACCATCCTGCTCGTACCTAGTAAAACGTTGTAACTATGAACAATTTGCTTCTCTCTAGGACTTACTTTCTCCAGCTACAGGATGAGAGTACTGACCAGGTTCCTTCCCAAACTGACATTCCTAGGATTAACTCAGCACATTTTATCACCCCTCATTTCTCCTCCCGCAATCACTGACAGCTAATGTCGGTTCAGCCCCACAGAAGGGCAGTTTGTCAAAGTGTGAGGACATGGTTATTTTCAATAAGCTATAGATCATTCTGATGAACGGCAAAATTCCAGGGCCTATTGCTCTCATCAATACCCAAACAACTTTTTAAGCATGACTTTATAGTAATATAGGCTAAATACTAGTATAAATCAGTTTCTTCCCTACCATGTTATTGATAGACATCACGGTTACCCTGTAAAGGGAAATTCTAACAGACGGTCATTAGTGATAAAAAAAAGAACATTACTTTTTTTCTTCCACAGACTGTTTTTAGTTGAAACAATTTTATTTCAGAGCATAGTTTATAGATAATGCCCAAGTGTAGGTTTTGCAACAGAGAAAATGGTTTGCCTGTTGTTATTTTTATTTTCATATGTAAGAGCCTAAGAGTGATTTCCAATGCCAACTGGCCCTCCATTGCAAAGCAGCCTCAAGAAGTCAGTTAAGCCCATCTCAGGCTCCTGATAATAAAAGTAAATGCACTGTAGCCTCACCTTCTCCATTCACCTACAGTCATCATTACTTTCTCCCATTACTACAATGAGGAGTATATCATTGGGCTAATAGTGGTCATAGCATCTTGCTTATATGAAAAATATCAGCTCTGCTGGAAGAAAGTGTCATAGTGATGACCTGGTGACTTTAAAAATTATTATTTTGGGGGGCGCCTGTGTGGCTCAGTCAGTTAAGCATCCAACTCTTGATTTCAGCTCAGGTCATGATCTGGGTTATGAGATGGAGCCCCGAGTCCAGCTCCCACCCTGGGTGTGGAGCCTGTTTGAGATTCTCTCCCTCTGCCCCACCCCCCCAACTCTCTCACGCACTCTCTCTCTCAAATAAATAAATGAATCTTTAAAAAAAAAAGAAAAAATATTACTTTTTATTGAAGGTGAGGTAATAAATGTTTTCTACAAATATTTATTAAGCACCTACTGCATGCTGGTCCATACTCTAGGCAATGCATTTACAACCAGGAACCAGAAGCGGTTCCTGATCTAGACAGGCTAATGGAGGAAAACAATGGAGAAAATATGGAAGTAAAAGGAAAACAGGAAGGAAGGAAGAAAGGAGGGAAGGAGGGAGGGAGGAGATAAAGAAAGAAGAAAGAAAGAAAGAAAGAAAGAAAGAAAGAAAGAAAGAAAGAAAGAAAGAAAGAAAGAAAGAAAGAAAGAAAGAAAAAAAGAAAGAGAGGGAGGCAGGGAGGGAGGAAAGAAAGAAAGAAAGAAAGAAAGAAAGAAAGAAAGAAAGAAAGAAAGAAAGAAAGAAAGAAAGAAAGAAAGAAAGAAAAAAAGAAAGAGAGGGAGGCAGGGAGGGAGGAAAGAAAGAAAGAAAGAAAGAAAGAAAGAAAGAAAGAAAGAAAGAAAGAAAGAAAGAAAGAAAGAAAGAAAGAAGAAAGGAAGGAAGAAAGGAAGGAGAGGAGAGGAGAAGAGAGGGGAGGGGAGGGAAGGGGAAAGAAAAGAAGGAAGGAAGGAAGAAACCAAAGTTCTATTTTTGGATTTTCTGCCACTGACTCATAGTATTCACTTGAACCAGTGACCAACTTTCCTCTGCTAACTAAGCCTATTCACACAACAGTGAGAAAATGCTTCAGCTTCCCTATTTGAATGTTGGACAACTGCTGAGATCACTTACATAAATATTTTTCTTTGAGCTCCCTAGAAGACAGGAACTTTATAAATATTTAGTATTATTGTTGCACCTTAGGTACAAGCAGACAGGAAAATTACAATACTCCTCTATTTACATAAGAAATAACCTATTTCAGACAATTCCAGTCATGCCAAGCAACTTTGCATTGGTTTGTTAGTGTCCTTTGGGCTTTCCTTTTTCCTTTCTCCTCCCCACCCTTGCAGCTGATGAATGTGGAAATATAAATAAATCTTCACAGCAGAGGGTAGGAAGGTGAGGAAGCTCAGCGTGGGGGTAGTCACACTGGTTGAGCTCAAGCTGTGTATCAGAATGGGTGAGGATTCAAAATAAACATTACATTTAAAATTCCTGATTGAAAAGTGTGAGAAAATGATTCATTTTAAGAATGAGTAATTTGGTTGAATGTTCTGTACTTGAGTAAGACCTTGCGACCTTGCTGAATCTTTAGTTTTGTCTGTTCTGTTTCTTTTTTGGATACATGTGGTGAGAAGAAACCTAAAAAATGGGATTGTAACTGGCATGTTTAGAGTCTGTTTGTTTCAAGTGGAGTCTTCCAAAATTAATTCACCTGTTTCTTTGCAAATTCTTGTCCCACAGGCTGTTCTTCCAAGCTTTTAATGGGACTAAGTTCTGGAATGATGTTCTCAGAATGCATACAAGTGTTATTTTTGGATGGTGGAATTTCAGGTGATCTTTTTAGTTTACTTTCTTAGTCATACTTCCCTGCAGTTCCTGACTTTTTTTCTTTAACAAAGGAGCAAGTATCATTTTTACAAAAACAATAGTTTGAAAAATAATAAAATTGAAACCTCTTACCACTGATTTCATTCTCCTCTCTGCCATATAGCCCGAGTTTTTAATGGACCTATGCTTTCTTCTTGTTTTCCTTACAAATTTAAGACAAGCCACCATACAGTAATTAATTTCCAAATTGGGAAAGTGAGTCCTCTGTGCAATTGAGTAGGCACTTGGTGTTGATCTGGGGAACTCAGTCAGCTTATGAACCACACTTACATAAAATTTTCTCTTTTGTCTTCATTTACGGGGATAATTCAAACCAAAGCAGAGTGGGTCTCTTGCATATGAATTCTGCTGATAATGTTCTGTTTATTGACCTAATGTCAAGATGATTTTATTAGTTTTAATATTTCTTGAGCACTCAGGGTGTTTTAGATACAATGCCAATTACAGACAAACAAAAGACAATAACTTCACATTCAATGATTTTACTTAATGAAATAATAAAAACCATTTAAGACTTTCTCTTTTGTGTATCCATGTGTGGTCTTCTTTTCTATTTTTGCTTCAATACTAATGCAGAGCAGAACTTTCAACATATCTGGGGGCCAAGCTTTCTCCCCATTGTCCAACTTCATAAAGAGGATGCTTCCAGGAGGATCTGTAAATGCATCTATTCACTTTTTCTATGAATATTTATTAAACACCTACTGCATGCTGGTCCATACTCTAGGCAATGCATTTACAACCAGGAACCAGAAGCAGTTCCTGATCTAGAGAGGCTAATGGGGGAAAACCAGCATATCAACAGACACTGAAGTGTTAACGCTGCAATCATGAGGTCTGGATGGAACATTTCATGAACACCACTGTGGAGGGGCCAGTGTCATCTCTGCAGAAGTACAGGAGGAAGGATCAGAAAATACTTCAGAGGGGAGAAAAGGCAAATGTGGCCGAGTGAGCAATCTGAAAAGGCACAGTGATGTGAGACAGCAGGGCTCTCTTCTGAAAATTCTAGAGGCAGTTTTCATGTGTCTAGAGGGCATGGGGTGAGTGAGGTGAGAGTGATGCAAGGTAGAGCTAGAACATTAAATGGGGGGCAGGTTCTAGATGTGAATTTAGGACTCATAGAACCAACCTTAGGAAGCAGATAGAGCTATGCGTTCCAGGCTCTTCCATGCTAGGAATAAAAGTAGGGTCACAAAGCAGGAAGTTTGCTTTTGATTGCTCTGGAATAATTGGGCTCCCCTAAAATCCTGCCCAATGTGGTGAGTGTGCCTCACATGGTGCCAAGACCCATTCCTCTTGGCCTCCATTGTCCACCATTTTGTTCCTCTCTCTCCTCATTCCTCTCCTCTTTATGGCTGGAGCCAGCAGCAGTAGCCACGGCCCCAGTGCTTGTAGAAACTCAGCTCTTTCTTGCCTTGTCCCACAGTTTCAACAGCCCTCTTCTCTGATGCTGGCCTCTTGTCATTGGCTAAATCTGCAGACCTCCATCCCCTCTCTCCTTGGGATGGGTCCCTTCTCAGGCTACCCTGGAACTCCCTGGTCAGCAGATCCACTTGAAGCTTGCCTTCCAGACATGGTGACATGTGCTTGAATCTTTGGAAGAACAAAGTTTTGATGCAGGCTGGTAACTTTAGAAAAGTTCTGGGAAAAGAAATGGAAAGAGAAAATAGTAGGAGGAAGAAAAAGCAAGCTGAACTATGACTTGTAGAAAGAGTGGCTTGTATGGAGCTTCCAAACCCAGAGTATTAGTACATATTTGTAGTATTCTTCTTACCTCTATCTTTTCAATTGATATCGTCTATTAGTTTTCTATTTTGTGTTGTTTGTATGTTTGTAAGCCACCTTAGATTTTTTTTTTTTAACATGGCAGAATATAAATACATGACTAAATAAATAAAGAAGGTAATTTGCCACATTGAGTAGTGTTCTGAAGACAGGAGTGATGTGGTCAAAAACACTTTTTGCTAAAACATTTTTTGCTAAACGTGACTGTGGTCAGAGCTTGACATACCAGGAAAAGACGATTTCAGATTTAATCTAACTTCCAAATGATGCTTTAACCCTGACCTACGACGATGACAAAGTAGTTTGGCAGTACTTGTCCCCTCAAAACCAAACCAAACCAAACCCAGGAGGAAGGCAGGCACCAGGGCGCTGACTCCTGCCATCGGGAGCGAGCCCTTCCCAGCCCTGGGACTCCCACAGGGTGAAAGGGTGGGAGAAATGTCCTGGAGGAGATGAATGGTGTCCCTCCGTGGGCTAGGGGGATCGCCGGGTACATTGGCTTCAGAAAGTCAACTGCAATGGATAGGGAAGTGTTAAACAGTGGCCCTGACTGGTACTTTATCTCACTGTCCCTCCACCCAAACCCAGGATTATCCCTTCTGATCACTCAACTCCTCCCCTTCTCGGCTAGGCTAAACTTGCCCTCTGTCCTCAGTTTCTCCTTTCCCCAGGGACTCACTCACTCCCGCGCCGTCCTCCGCCCCAACAAGCGCCCACGTGCTCCCAGAACTAGAGGGCTCACTCCTTTCCCCTCGGCCCCAGCCCCCTCTTCTCGGCTTCTGCCTCCTGCACCCAGGACGTCGCTCTCTTGCCTCCCCACCGAGCCCAGACCTCGGGGACCGGGCCAGGGTGCGGGGCCGCAGGTGGATGCGCGGGAAGCCCGACGCGCCGAGCGAGGGTCGCCAGCGGCTGCGAGGGGAGCGGGAGCGGGAGCGGCTGGGGCCCCTCCCCGCGGGCGGGCCGAGGGGGCGGGCCCAGGCCTCCCGCGCGCCGCCGCCGCCCCTCGAGCCGCGTCCTCGCTCTGCCTGTCGGCGCGACCCAGGTGCCGGCGGGCAGGAGGCGCCCGAGGATGTGCGGCTGGCCGCTGCTCCTGCTTTGGGGGCTGCTCCCCGGCGCGGCGGCGGGGGGCTTGGGCCGGGCCCTCCCGCACCGCACCCTCCTCGACTCCGAGGGCAAATACTGGCTGAGCTGGGGCCCACGGGGCGGCCGGCTCGCCTTTCGCCTCGAGGTGCGCACCGCCGGCTACGTGGGCTTCGGCTTCTCGCCCACCGGGGCCATGGCCGCGGCGGACATCGTCGTGGGCGGCGTGGCCCGCGGGCGGCCCTATCTGCAGGTAAGCGCGTTCCCCTTCTGGAGCCCGCCGCGCCGAGCCCCGTCCCGTCTCCCGCCCTCGGAGCAGACGCGAGTGCAGGCGCCCCCGGGGCCAGCGGCTGTCCTCCGCGGCCGAGGCTGGAAGCCGTCGCTCCCCCCCCCCCGCCCCCCGGCAGCCCTGCAGCCCGCACCCCGCACGCGCTCCCCTTGGTGGTCGGCTCCCGCACCCCCGGAGCCAAAGGCGCCGGCGGCTGGGCTCTCCGCTTCCACCGCCCCGCCCCGAGTTTTCGCCCGGGTAAGCTGAGCACGGGTGACCTCGGGCAGCTTTCCGTCTCTGAACACTTTCTTGTCCCCAGCGTCCCACTTACTAGATTCCCCCACATACACACCTGCCACGCATCCCCATTCATCCCTCCTGGGAAAGGAGAACGACCCTTTGGGGACCTAACGGGACTGCTGTCGGGGTTGAGGGGACCTGTGAGCTTTAAGCACTCTGCTGTCTTGCTGTCTAGGACAAGGATCCCAGAACTTACAAATCATAGCTATTCTGGAGCCCCCAGGCACAGAGCTGAGGGCAGCTGCCTCACCTGAGAGATGAATGAAAGGTCCCCAAGTATCATTTAGGAACTTTGCTATTCTGGGAGCCCGTTAGGATGCCCATTCAGAGACCTGCACAACGTACAGTTCCCCAGGCAAAATCCTCTATGAAGTGGAGAGCTTTTCACTTATTTTAATAGCTAACAAAGTTAATTTGACAGCTGCCGTTTTGCCTTGAAAGAGTCGGAGTAGATACATTGCCTGTTCATAGATATCTTTATGAATAGGAGGGGGGGAAAATTGTGAGAAAACCAGAATGACAAGGTGGTTAGGTTTTCTGGACATCTTTGTTTATTTGATCTTGACAACATTTGGACACTTTTCCACAGTTACATAACATCGTGGTGAATATACTCTGTTACTTATAAAAAGTTCATCCCGGAATACTGCTCTTTGCTAAAAGTCTCTGCTTCCAAATGAAAACTCCTTGCTGTTCTGGCATTGGGTTAAGGTTTTGATGATATTAAAATCAATGCACCGGATGGATACCAAAGTGCCTTTGTCAGTAATTTTATTCCTGACTTCTCAGTTTGATTTCCACAACTTTCTGGCTGAGATGCCATCAAATTTTAACCCTAATTCTGGCACTGAGCTTTTAACTCTGGCTAGAGATAAAGAAAATGACAGTAATAAAAACTTCAAAACGATCCTGTTGTCTGTTTTTTTCATAAATTCATCCTTTTCTCCCAAAATAAGTATTCTACAACTCCAATAAAATTAAATTTTATGAGGATTGTGCTTTGTTGAAGTCATTGATGTATAAATATCCTCCTGCGGCAGCATTTCAGACATTAAATTTGTAAACCAAGAATTTGATCCCAGACACAGGCCTCACTAGCTGAATAACTTAACTCTCTTCTGATAATGAAGAAGAAAATACCTTATTTAAATACCTAATTGAGCCAAGTCTTTTTGTTTGTTTGTTTGTTTGTTCAAGGTGGGAAAGGTAATATGCCCCTTAACTATCCTTGCATGTTTTGTTGAAAGAGACATGGAAAATCTTTCTATGGTAATATCATAAAATAGGATATACTTTAAAAGATAACTTGATATTGTTTCCCCCCCAAAAGTAATATTTCTAGAAAGCCCATCCAATTTGATATCAAATGAAAAAGGAAGAGTAGAGTCCTGTTTCAACATGCCATAATTGGCCCACCAGAAAAACAGACTTTGTTAAACTACAGTGTTTTCACACTGCTGGTGGTTCTTCAGAAAGACTGCATAAAAATTAACTAAGTGCTCTCTGGACTGACTTTGAGCCATAGAAATTTTCTCAGAGTAATCAGTGAATACCTATCAATCACTATGAGATAAACTTTAGAAATGGTCCCTTTCCCAATATATTTAATGAGCAAGAAATAGGATTTTCCCCTCCATTTTTATTTCTCAGGAAATAAAATCCTTATTTTTATCCATAAATGATAATTATTTTCTTAGTGGACTGACATCCTTTACTGTTCCCTTTCCTTAATCCTACTCATTCTAGGACATATAAAATATACTAAAAATTATGCTAATCAGTAATATGGAAAGAAAATTGACTGAAAACCTCTTTAATAAAATGAAAGACACCAAACACTAAAAATAAAAAGAAATGTATCAGCTCCATCTGGGTCATCCAGGCTAGGTGATTTTCCAAAACTTGAAATTGAATCTTCTCTCTAGAAACTATTAATTTGAGAGTCTTCACACAGTGGCGTGATAAGGATATCCTGAGCAACTATACCAAAAGGTGAATAGGGTTCTTAAACAGTGTATGTGATTCAATTAGTAGACTTTGGATTTGATGTAACCTTACTCCCAGTGAGAATGAACTTTGCAAGACAAAGCATTGGCTTCTGGGGCATCCAGGTATGTGCAGCTGCTAATGGTTGGAGATGGCATCAGGCTGCCTGATAATACCCTACATTGACATATGGGTCACATCCCCTTGTGGCTTTTTTTTTATATATATGTTATGTCCTCCTTTCTTACTTAATTTTTAAAAACTTGACCTTCAGATATTTTTTCTGTCATTATTCTGACTTCTATTTTTCTGGTTATCTTAAACCTTTTGTTTCAATAGGATATTAACTCCTGGATAACTGTGTGAGAATATATTCCAGCCAACCGGTAGAGAATTGTTGGTTAAAATAGATGCCACAAACCCAAATGCCCATAGAGGTCAGACAGCAAGGATAAAAGAGTGATGGTCTTGGTGCAATGCAATAGACAGTAGAGAGGATGGAGGAAAAAAGAGTTCTTGTGACTGAGTTACTGTTGTGTGGGAATGCAAATCAGGTATTGGCAGATCTTTTGTTTTTGTTTTTGCTTTTTTTGAGTTTTTGAGAGAAGATGGAAATTTAGATGTGTGTAAATAAAATCTGATTATGAAATAGTGGCCACAATTCAAGTTTGTACAAAGCACCATGTAGAGCACATATATACACAAAATTTTAATGGAGATAAGAGCCCATGGACAAATTAATCTGGGGCCAAGAGGGAAAAAGCTAAGGTTAGTGAAGAATCAACCCAGATTATGAAAGGCAGAGAGGCAGGTTCCATTTCTCTTCAGGCCTGGCTTATTCTGTGCAAAGAAATGCCCAGTGCCAGAGGGGACCTTGCCCAATTTTTTTAATCTATTGTATAACACAACACCCCAAAACATAGTCACTTGCTACAGTGACACTTAGTTTGCTCACAAATCTGCAATCCGAGGAGGGGCTAAGTGGGGACAGATGTCTGCTTCACTTGATGTCAACTCCAAGGTGAGTGGTTGGAATCATTGGAAGGCTCCCTCGATCACTTGCCTGACTGGCATCTGCTGTCAGCTCTTGGCTGGGGACCTCAGCTGGTCCTGTGGTGGCAGTGTGGCCACTCCATGTTGCCACTCAGCTTCCCCACAGCTGAGTGGCCGGGTCCACGTAGTGAACATCTGAAGGGGCCCAGGTAGAAACTGGATAGCAGCCATTTATAACTTAGCCTTTGAGTCATCTTCATTGTAGTCACATCTCACTGGATTCAAGAGGGAACATAGACTGCGCCTCAGGATCACATCATAAGGAGGTCACAGGGGAATGGAATATATGACTGTGGCCATCTTTGCAAAACACTTGCTTTCACACCCATCCCCACTGACTTGTCACAGTCTCCTTCCTACCACCACCTTTGAGTACATGTCTACATGCATACACTCTCTCGATACTACTGAGATCAGGAGGCAATATTTACTTATTCATCTTCTTCCCTTTTATACACACTCTCTCACACCACTCACATGGAGTTAGTGAACAGTTAGTTCTCCTCCTCCACACTCCCTTGCTAGTAAAGACTACCGACGCTCTACAACTCCACATTTTTCAGTGGTTGCCAATGACTAGTTCAGAGTTGGACCCAATGAGAATACCTCCAGAGGGCAGTGTGACATTGGCTTGTAGGCTTCTGGAGTGAAAAAAATCAACTTCTAATTTCCTTGCCTCAAGGCAATAGGTTCGTCCACCCTTAAAACTATACCCAGAGATGAGCTTTATGGAAATTTGCCCTGCCCATTTTCTAACCCTAGGACCCAGTCTGGAGACAGTTCCTCAAATGGTGTACAACTAGGTCCGATTAAATGGGAAAGAAAAGAGAAATGTGGTTGCAAAGTGAAGCGGGTCTCAGTATAATCTATCAGATACACTGTCGTGGAGCCGCACCCCCTTGGGGTAACATGACCCCTGGGATGCTGCCGAGGTCATTTCTGCACTGTCTTTCACAGGATTGTCAGGGGTGGGGGTGGGAAGCAGTCTTTCCTCTTGCATTGGCTTTTGAAAACCTCACTATTTTGTCTCAATGAATTAACTCTCACTTCCCTGATGGATTCATGTCCTTTTCTTGTACTTTGCCCCTTTTTGACACAGTGCAATCCCACCCCCAACCCAGCCACTTAGCAACTGTGAGTCCCCATTTGAGGCAAGTAATCCGGGTTGATGAATGCCTAGTTTGTGTGAGTTAGAGAAGAGGGCAGCATTGTGGGATGTGCTCGTTGAATTGGCACAAAAATTGATTCACTCTTCCTTTGGGGGTAGAAATCGCTAGTGAATGGAGGCTGAAACATATGTCATCATTTGTCACAGCCTTGCTCCTGGGCTGTCTCTAAAACTGAAACATTTCTCTGATGAGAAGTAAGTCTTCAGCAGCAGGGTAACTGCTGCTGGGCTGTTCGCTGAGGAAGTGCTTGGAAATTGTGCTGTGATTTGAAATCACAGAAAACAGTGAGCATTCTTTGTGGTTAACTATGTGCTGCTTTTAAGTGCACCCCAGCCAACGGCTACAAAGAAATGTTTGGAAAGCAAATTGAAAAGCTGTAAGGGAAAGATGAAGAAAGTGTACAACCCTGACACAGCTCAGCTGGGGCTTTGTTAAGAGATATTTATAAGTCTTCAGATTATGCCCCCCACCCCAATTTCCAGATGACGAAGGGACCTCTCCAAGCTTCGTGCTTTGTGCATTAGTAATAAGGACACATGAACCAGTGTAATGCTCCACGCATGATGATACTCTTCAGCTGTGTGGTTCTCCCTGGCAGAGCAGATGATTTTATAATGCCAGCCTGAGGAAACAGGGCAGACCTAAGAGCCAAGGGAACAATGCACCTGAATTGACCAACAAGTTCAAGGCTTCAAACAATCCATGGCATATTTCTGGGTTATTTCTTGGAAGGGAAGGCAGAGTCCACTTCAAAGAAAGTGAATGGTGGCTTATTGATTCATTTTTGTAATAGAGCCCTATTACAATAAAGTTGCTGGCAAAAGGAATGAATTCATTATACATCACCATGTTTCTGAAAATGTTTGATCCATATGAAAAAAAAAAGACAAAACTGTGCATATGGATGCCTCACAATGCTGTTTATTGTAACTTTTAAAAAATAACTAGTACAGAATTTTTAAATAGACAGTTGTTTCTCCAGGAAACTTCTTCCCAATCTATGTCTCTTAAACTTGTTACATTCTAGAGCAGATCAAAAAAAAAAAAAAAAGAAAAAAGAAAAAAGAAAAAAAAAAGCTGCTCATAAGCATAGCACATAGCACATAGTATTCTACAAAAATAACTTCAAATGCCTAATTTTTGTTAACCGTAAAGTTGGAATTATATATCTAGTGCTATACAAATAATGTATAGACCAGATTTAATTTGTTATTGAGAACTTTCCTCATTCATCTCATTTCCTATTCATCTCATTTCTTATGAGAAAACTTTGAACAGTTTTTGCTTTTACAGATTAAATGTTGCTGTCCTGTATATTTACTTGTTGCTCTTACGAACTCAGAGTTCAGGGTTGCCTGGCTGGCTCAGTCTGAAGAACGTGTGACTCTTGATCTCAGGGTCATGAGTTTGAGCCCCATGTTAGGTGTAGAGGTTGCTAAAAAAATAAACTTAAAAAAAAAAAAGAGCTCAGAGTTCAGTTGATTCCCCTCAGGTTTCCTAAATTTCCCTACATCCCCAGTTTTACAGGTGAGAAACTGAATCTTAAGTACCTATTAAATGGTTTGTTGGAGGCCATGAAGATCAGCAGCCTGGATTCATTTCCTCTGAGTCCCGGTTTGCTGTTCTTTCTTCTCCTGCAAGTAAGCAGTAGTTTACATAAAAACATATTCCAATTTTCTTCCTTAATAGTGAAAGAACATGCATAATAGAATACATTTTAAAAGTGATTGGTGAATTAAAATCATAGTATTTCTCTTACCACTTTTGTTCCCTTCTGTCATAGACATACATTTCTATGATATGATTTTTCATTCATTGAGTTTTCAGTATATGCCATACACTCTTAAGTCCTTGAAGTGTGGACTCTCATGTAATTCTCACAATAGCCCTGTGAGGTCAACGTCTTATTTCTCCCACTTTGTAGATGTACAAACTTGAGGCTCCAGGTCACACAGCAGGGGAATCATTTGTGACTCTCACACGACTGAGTAAAACACTTACCTATGGGCAGTGAATGTTGGAATGTTCATTCATTCATGTAACCAATATTGATTGAACTTTAATTGAACAGTTCCCAATCCTAGGGACATAGCATTGAGTGAGATGAGGCCAGTGGTATCATGGAGCTCAGATTTTGGTGGGGGATAAACAAATAAATACATAAACAAGAAAAATATGAGAAAGTGCTGAGAATTAAAATAGAGTGATGTGATAAGGGGAAACCATGTGGCTCTTTCAGATTAGGATGCTTCTAATCAAGACCTGAGGGAAAACAAATGTCCCAAGTCTTAAAGGTTGTCTTTGGAGATTAATCATAATGTTTACAACTCAAAATATTATATACTGTGAAGAAGATTATCTGGCATGCGCATCAAAGAAGTTAGTAGACCTTGAATATAGGAAACTGCTTACCTGGGAGAAATATAATTAATGTTTTAACAAATGTGTCTGAACCACAGAGCTCTCTTTTCTGTTTCTGTGGCTTTGCTACACAGATGTTTAGTAAGCTCCACTAGAGTCTTTTGGGCTTTGATCTAGAGACTTGGTGATTTTATAGAAGTTTCTTTCTTAATTCTAGGTGTGAATGTTTTTCCCTTATACTCTGTGTTCTTTCTCATCTGCAATAATATTAGAGAGCTAAAGAACTTGGAGAAGCCAGATCAGCAAAACACACGTCCCTGCGGAAGATTTCCATCTTTCGGGCAATTTTTAAATGGAAATCTCAGTTTGGTAGATAAAACTAAGTTGCTGCCCTTTTTTCCCCTGCAAAGTTCATGCACTGAAACTCACTCATACAAGGGAACTGATGGTAGATGAAACCAGGTAGAAGCTAGGCCTCCTGGTACTTTGGACATCCAGGTCCCTTTGGACAGGGCCAAGATGGATTCACGCCACGGCAGATTGCAGTCCAGTGATGAACAGCAGGGTTAAGAGAGAACTGAGAACTGAGAACTGAGAAAGATACTTTCTATGTCAGAAGTTCCCAAACTTCTCTGCACACCAGCATCACTTGGTGGTCTTTAAAAAATTCTGATGTCCAGGTAACTGCCCTCCCTCCCCCATACCAATTAAATCTCATACAATCTCAGGGGGTGGACATAGACATTAATAAATTTTAGTTTCCCAGGTGATTCTGATTGGCAGACATGCTCGGGAACTACTGACCTTATGGGTTCAGGCTCTTTGATAGAAATCAGGTGGTCGACTCCTTTATGGTCAACCTACAGAAGTCTGGAAGATTCCAGGCATCTGGCATGGGGATGCAAAGGAGAATTCCGTTTGAAACCATTCAGAGTGCATTTGAAGTCTGATGTTTGAAGCAAGGGCGGGCATATGTCTGGATACTGAAAACTATTTTATAAAATAGAAGAATAAAGTGAATTTTCCTAAAATGGAAATGCTTCTGAGATGAGTTTGACAAAGTTATTGATAACTCTAAGTATTTTTTCAGATTTACATGCTGAAACAAGAGTAGCAATGGAAGGAATGTGGGTAGTGGTGTATTTCAACATATGCTGAACCAGAAATCTCTCTCCTCCTCATAGCTTTCTATCATTTCTATACCCCTTTTGTCAGTTGGTTCTAGCTGCCGTATTTCTAGGCAACAGGAATATCTGCCCACACAGAGTCTAAAATTCATAAGTTATATATGGTTATAGGGCATCAAGGGAACATTAATAAATGAAAGTTCCAGATAATTCTCAGCCTGTATTTAAGCCAAGAGAAATGTTCTACTTTAAAATCTTTTATTAGAATTAACAGTAACAAAATGGACTCCCTTTGTATTTGGAAAAATTCTCAAGTGTCTTTCCAGTTATGTAAATAGATATCCTCTCCCTTTCTTCCTCTGTTCTCCAATGTTACTAATAAGCAGTGAGATGCCCTAAAGCTATCACTGCAGAAGGGAGAGGAGAAAAAGTAGTGGGAGTGGTAGATAATTAATATTTTATTAGGGTTTGGATGGAACATTTACAAGTTGGCGATTGTCAGCGTTGCCACATCTTCCTGAAGTACCAGGGACAACAATTCCTTGTGCTTGGCAGATCGTCCAGAAATGCCTGCCGAATAACTGCGGAACACTTAAAAGCAGGAATTCTTGGTGTGAATCCAGGCACTGCTTGTTGCTTATTGGATGTGTTGTCCCTGGCAAACTCTTTAGCCTCTCTAAGTGATGGTTTCCTTTATGAAGAAGGGACTCCTGCTATCTAAAGCATGGGGTTTTGGTGAGAATTAAGTGAAATCAGCATGTAAAACTCTTAAGCCAAGTATGTGGCACATTGAAAATACTTAAATACAAGATATTGTTATAATCGATCAAGCAATCAGTGAAATGTCAGAATTAGCAGGAGATGACGTGGAGACAAACATGGCAGCTTTTCAACTTGGGGAAAAGGTGTCTGCTCAATGTAGAGATCGGGGATCTTGATAGCAGTTTTTAAGAAAATTTGAGGAAAAACTGTAAGCCATTGGTTTGTGAATACTTTGCCATCATTACCGACCAGAGACCACCATGGTTTCAATAAACACAGATTATACTAGCAAGACTGCATTTTCTTTTGCATTTGGTTTGCTGGACTTGTAGCTGGAGTATTAAATAAATGGTACATCTGAATGATAGTAAGGTAATTGGCAGGGTTTCTCATTTCTTGTATGAGGTGGACTAATAAAGTTGAATTAGGCATAATCGTAGATATTTAAACATTCATACCCAAAATATGTTGATAACAGACTGGCTACATTAGATTACGGGATGAGGACTCAAAGATGGTGATATATTAAAATAATGAAAGGAAACTAAAAGTTAAAAATTCACTGAGAATACACATAGAGTTCAACACTTGGTTAAATAATTAGTTGTGTATATATAAAATGTGTAAAAATGAACTTAGAATTCATATGGAAAAGTTCTAAATATTAGGTCATTTTAAACTCAGAATATGAGCTGGCTAAACATACAGATGCAATATTAGCCTATAAACTCTACTGTTTACATCAAGAGAGGTAATATTGACAGCGTACTCTGTACTAGGCTAATCACATCAGAAGATAAGTTCTAGAATAACATTTTTAAGAGATCTAAAAGAGGATTACAAACATGGTTGAAATCTCTGGAAGTTGGGGTTCCCTGGGTAATGGGAAAGAACTGTCAATGTTTTGTCTGGAGAAAGAATGATTAGAAAGATGTGATCATTGTTTTTGAAATAGGGGACAGTCTTCCTCAAGAAATATGGATTAGATGCTCCCTGTTAGGCTCCAGAAGGAAGAAAAAAGACTCAATTAATATATTAAAGGGTAGAAGATTTTATTTAGTTCAGTGTGACAAATGCATTTCTGACAATGAGACGTCTTAAAATTGAATGAGTTGCCTTGTGAAGTTGTAAATTCATGAGCTTTTCACTAGAGGTATTAAATAATGTGTAATCATCTCTTTAAAAATATTTTTGAGAGAGGAGCACCTGGGTGGCACAGTCGGTTGAGCGTCTGACTCTTGGTTTTGGCTCAGGTCATGACCTCAGAGTCATGAGATTGAGCCCTGCATCGGGCTCTGAGTTCAGCAGGGAATCTGCTTGAGATTCTCTCTCTTCCTCTCCCTCTGCCCCTCCCACATTCATGCTCTCTCTTTCTCAAATAACTGATCTTTTAAAAAAATATTTTAAGAGAATTCCTCCTTTGGTGGGAGCTAGGATCAAGGGTCTTTCAGGTTGTCTTCCAGCTTTAGGGTGATGCTAAAAATAACTTTATTCCACAGTCATGCTTTTAGGTTATTCAAGAACTCAATAGAAGAGAAGATATTAGCAAGTATATTGGAAACTGTCTATGTTGTTTTTTACCCTGCCTCAGAAGTTGTCCTGTCTCTGTGGACAGGTGTGCACTGCCCCATTACAGTGGATGTGAGGGTATTTCATCTTCCTACTGTGTGTTTCAGTATATTTGAATTATGTATAATGTATGTGGTTTAGTGAATGTGTATTTGAAATCTCAAAAAAAGGAAAGAACACTTTGTGACTCGTATATACTCAGAGGAATTTGGAGGGCTTCAAGAGAGAAACGGAATGTGAAGTTGGTGAGTTTCTGAAACTTGGCAGTGGCATTATTTTGATTTATCTCCTCCCAGTCTGCGTATTCTCTGTCTCCCAACCCTCCCACCCCGGGAAGATGTCTAGGTAGATACCTCAAATTTAACCTCATTCACCCTCAACCTGTTTCTTTCCCACCTTCCTAGTCTCAGTAAATGGCATCTCCTGGTAGCTCCAGTCAAAGCTTAGGAGTCTTTCTTCAGTCTCCTCTTTCCTACACCCACATATGAAACACATCTTCAGGTTCTGTTGACTCTTCCTCCAAGCTAAATCGAAAACCTGCCCCCTTCCCTTCAATTTTACTCTTACCACTCAAGCACAGACCACCCGGACCACCGCATGACTCCTGTCTCCTTTTTTTTTTAAGATTTATTTATTTATTTGAGAGAGAGAGGGAGAGCGTGCACACACTAGTCGGGAGAGGGGCAGAGGAAGAGCATCTTAAAACACTCTCCTCTGAGCATGGAGCTCAACGTGGGGCTCAATCTCATGACCCTGAGATCCATGACCTGAGCTGAAAGCAAGAGTTGGTTGCTTAACTGACTGAGCCACCCAGCGCCCCATGACTTCTGTCTTCTGACCACCACTCTTATTCCTTCTTGTCATCCTCTACATGGTAGCCACAGTAACATACATACACACACACACACACACACATACTTTTTTTCATGTCAATCAGAATATGTCACTTGCTGCTTAAAGCTCAGATGACTTTTATATAAGCTTAGTATTAAATTTGAACTCCCTACACTAACCTATAAGG
The DNA here is from genome assembly GCF_011800145.1 of Mirounga leonina. Classification (NCBI taxonomy): domain Eukaryota; kingdom Metazoa; phylum Chordata; class Mammalia; order Carnivora; family Phocidae; genus Mirounga; species Mirounga leonina. Next base: position 84,936,570 of record NW_023270807.1, on the reverse strand, counting down.
TATCGTAAGTTCTGGGGCCTCCTTTGATCCCTGTTGACCTCTTTCCTGGGCACTATATAGTTCAGCCACCTGGCTTTTATTTGCTTCCTCAAACTGGATACCCACCCCCGTTCAGGTCTTTTCCCATAGCTGCCCTCCCTTCCTGGAATCTGCTTCCTCTATAACCTCTTGTGGCTGGCTCCTAATTGTAGTTTATTTCTCAGAGTAAGTATCATTGCCTCAGTAGTGGCTTTTCTGATCACTCAGCCTGAAGGCTTTCCAGTCACTCTCTATCATCTGTTTTATTCTCCTTTAAGTATTTATTGTCTAGACATTTTGGTTATATTATTATTAAAAATAATTTTTAAATTGCTTCCCCCTCCCCTCAACTAAATTATGACTTTGATCGGAGTAGGGATTTTGTCTGCTGTCCTGTATAGTCATGTGCCTCCAATCCTACAGCAGGGGCTGAGGAATACTAGTTGCTCAATGAAATATGTGTTGGAAGAAAGGAGAAGGAAGGAAGGAGGGAAGGAGGGAGGAAGAAAGGAATGAAGGAAGGAAGGAAGGAAGGAAGGAAGGAAGGAAGGAAGGAAGGAA